>NC_134830.1:139192631-139309308 GCF_004210375.1 Tachypleus tridentatus
TGATGATCTCTGTGTAAATTGGATCAAAAAATCTATCTCAAAAATTTGAATCACTTTTCTCCGAATTTAAAAATTTAAAATTGATATTTGAATTTTTGCATGATCCGTTTGAAGTTGACTTAGGAAATTTTAGTAAGGAAATAACATCTATTTTGTCTTTAGATAAGTGTGGATTTGAAGACGAGATGCTACCCTGCAAAGTGTAGAACATACAAAAGGTAAACAAAAATGTTCTATCAGTTGGTTGGTTAGTTGGTTTAGCGTTTTATGGCGCAAAGCAGCTAGGCTATCTGTGCCGTTATGTTTCTGATAGATGTGGCTCACTATTCTGATAAATGAGAGTCTTCCAAATTTAAAGATAGCAATTTCAAAATCATTTTCCATGTTTGGACCCACATGGGTGTGTGAGTCAACATTTTCTACGCTATATTTTCTCAAGTCCAGATACAGATCTCTGCTTACTGACATAAATTTAGAGGCAGAGCTAAGATGCTCATTGAGCATATATATATAGCAAGCCAAATTTCACGAAACTTGTTGATGAAAACCCCATCAATTTTCACATTGAAGGTTAGGTGAAATGCAGTTATTTTGATGAAACTAACATATTTCAATCTTATTTTTTTAAGTGTGACCAACGTTGTTTTCATTAGCCACAGTTGCGGCCACTATGAAACATAAGTTGCCCACCCCTCGTTTAAAGTTTTAAAAGTCAAGTCCAATTAAACATCAGACAGACATATCCTACTGTTTTCCTAAATTTTCTCACCTCTTTGCTATTTATTTATTTAATTTTTGATTGTCACGAACTGGTTTAGTGTTGGGTCAATACGCCTATCTGACGAAACGTCGTATATTTTAATATACAGTAAGTGGTTCTGTTGATTTGACTTAGCGCAGGCGCAGTAATCAAATGTTCTTGTCATTTTGCACTCGAAGCCAACCTAAAATGTCGACATAACTTCATACTCCTGTGGAAGCGAAGAAGACGCAACGACACTTGTCTATAACGAACCTCAGGTCAGCTTGTACACGTACGTCCGGTTTGCACGTGAAAATGGGGACGTGTCCTTGTACAAGACGTGCATTTCCCAAATTCATGAGCAGAATACAGACACACTTGGAGACTAAATAATAACACGACATCTCAACATGAATTACAAAACCTAACAGGTTTCTTGAGAGACCTCTAGTGACAAACATCACGTTTTGAACACGTTCCATTGTTTGAATGTTTATAAAATCGTGAATTTTTACACTCGAAATTCGTTCCTGCAGGGAATTGTTGTAAGTGAACTATTCCCATACAAGTTATATAAAAGAACTTGTCGATTTGCATCATGGGAAACAGCCTTCAAATAACCCAAGCGTGGCCTCGTGGTTAGCGTGCCGGAGAATATTAATTCGATGGTTTATGGTTCGCGTCCCTTTGTTGCCCCCTCAATAAATAGCTGTACATTATGGAAGCTGTTATACAAGCGATAGTCAAAACCGACTATTCGATTGACTAGTTGCCTTACTTTCAGTCTGTTAGTTCCAAATTATGGACGGCTAACGCCAATAGTTCTTTTGCACCTAATCGCGAGTGTCCAAATCAAACCTATTTTAAAACGTATGCACTGTTTCGACAATCAAAGTAGTTCTTCAAAAGCAGCCCGTGATGTATCGCGATATAATCCTGTGTTGCTGTTTGTTGTTGTCAAGCGCAGAGCTACACAATGGCTTTCCGTGCTGTCCTCACCACGGGTATCAAAACCCGGTCCGTAGCATTGTAAGCCCGTGGATTTATAGCTGAGCTACTGATGAGAAGACTGCTGGACATTTCGTAGCCAGTGATAACTCAAGTCTTTAACTATTCTTAATTGAACTGGCATCAATATTTAAAATCACTTGTAAACAAACCGTCTCTGAAATGTCTGAATCGAAGAAGTGTTCCTGATTTATTTTTAAGAACAAGGCGGAAAAGAGACAATCCCAGAGGCTACTCTTTTACCAACGAATAGGGGGATTAACCATCACGTTATAATGCCCCCACGGCTGAAAGGACGAGCATGTTTGATGTGACGGGGATCCAAACCCGTGACCCTCAGATTATGAATCGAGAACCTTGACCACCTGGTCGCCCCGGGCCCGTAGCATAGACACATACTTTATGCGGATTCCAGAACGCTTCACTCCTGTTGTTAAAATGTTACGATGTGTCGCCAGAAATGTCACCAAATATATGGTTTCGTATTCAGCGTCTGCGCGGGAAGTTTACTTCTCTTAAACCATAAAATCGAATGACGCAAAGAATAAAAAAGAATTTTCATCACTGCTCTAAAACTGATTGCTAAACATTTCTAGTCCTTTCTTCAGCTATAGAGAATTCTTGTAAAATCTGGCAGAATCTCGTCATCGAACATGTTTTAGCCATGGGGTCGTTACAAGCTGTCGGTCAGTCCTATCTCTCATTATTAAGAATTAAACTTCTCGTCTGTCACGTACGTAAAAATTTAGGGACGACTACTTCTCTAGCCCTCAATAACAAGATTCTGGTAAAACTTTTTGTGTGACCCCCTCCAGAAAAACAACACGTGGGCAGTGTTTCTCTAGTCAAAAACCGTTAAATGTTGTCTGTGGACAAACATCGTGGCGTCATTAGTGTTGAGGATTTCTATATCAAGTAATTAAATTAACTTAAACTGTTACCCTGCATTTGTGATTGCATATTTGTCTAAATAGACAGTGCAACGTGTTCAAAACTTATTTGTCGTTTTTTACTCTTTACGTCTATTTTCCTTACCAAATCACTCGATACTTTATCTGATTGGCAGGGCTGTGGATTAGGAGGGGAAAAATAAGCAGTTTCTCCGGGTCTCTCCTAGATTAATATTTTTCAATACTATTAAGTGTGTTTATCACCACCTAAATACCCCCCCCCCCTCCTCTGGAAGAACAGCTACTGTCTTTAGGTTTAACTCTGTGATGGATTAATTTAGTTTTTTTTAGTTGAGCCTAAAGCTACAGAATGAGCTGTTCAATTTTTAGCGTTATAAGCCTACTAGAGGGCTAGATTACTTAAGAAACTCTCATCAAATTACTCTATCATCTCATGCCTTCTATTTTCATCGTACGTGCCCCCTAGTGGCACAGCGCTAAGTAAAAACTGAAACTTAAATACCCATGATAAGCTCGACACAGATAGCCCATTGTAAAGCTCTGTACATATTATACTGAGTATATTATGTTACTAACACAATCCATGTAAATATTTATTTATTTAATAGATTATTTGAGAGCCCTTGAAGCTGTGAACGAAAAACATCGCCAGGATATTTAGATTATACTTCAAGTTCTAGTCAGATCTTCATGATTATGCGTCCCCAGATAATCCTGTTCATTTTGATCGTTATCATCAAGGTAAGTGACGACACCGTAACTGATTTCTAACTTTTGAAGTTAATGGGTTTTTAGAGGCAATATTTCTCAAAGTTGTTCGATCCTGTCAACCTAATACAGACACTTAACGTGGAAACTTTCTCGACAATAATACTTCGTGAATTATATCGTTGATGATATAAACTGAAAGGCTTGTTGAATTTGAATAACCGAATTGTTAATTACAGTTTTGCTCACATGACAAAAATGAGTTAAAAAGAAAAAGACTAAAAACAGACAGGTGTTAATGATACACGTGACAATGGTGAGAAGAAAAAATGTCCATTTCATATCTACGTGAAACGCTACTAGTGTCAATAATATGTAAACATGTTTAGAAGTCTGAACAACTGATTTATATTTCTACAGTTAATTTAGTTAAATAATCGCTTGAAAAGAAAAAAGTGTGGCATGGCCTTGTAGTTACAGTGTTCAAATCCTCATCCCACCAAACATGCTCGCCCTCTCAGCTGCAGTAGTTGTAATGTACAGTCAGTACCACTGTCTGTTGGTAAAAAGAGTATTTCAATAGTTGGCGGTGGGTAATGTTGAACAGCTGCCTTTTCTCTAGTTTTTTACTGATGATTTAAGGATGACCACGATGAGAAAATCACCGATGATGCATCAGCATCTAAAGATGCCCTAACGGTCGTAAGCGGCCTCGGAACTAGAACGAAAGAGTAACACTTACAGGTTTAGTACCTTAATTTTATACGAAGTCATCAACCATATCTTAATGTTTTTATGACGTCTATCGTTGGGCAAGTTTTAGCTGGACTATTTGATAGAAATACTATGAAGTCGAGTCGATACCAAATTACTTTACTTCTTCAGGTAGGCCTAGCTCACGTATAAACTTAATCACTTACTTACATACATTCGTCATTAAATCTATCGATAACTAACACTCTGGCTAACTAATTCTTGTTGTCTAATTCATTAAAACTTTTTTGCTGACACTAAACAGATTAATGTTTACATCCCATCCAATCTAACATTTATCAAACTTCTATGTTTTACCCAATCATAACATCACACAAGAATAACTCCCTCTACTGAAAAACATTTAAATAATAAAAATGTAGCCACGACAATAAGTTATGGTTGATTAATTGTTTACCAGAGTGATCGTTGACTCAGTATAGATCTCATAACTAACACAGAAAATATAGGATATAATATTTTTCTTTATCCCAACCTTACATACTACGACACATATTTAACTATCTATTACACCACACGGAATTAAAACTAAATCTATTATTTCCTACTTTTCTTAACTTCTGTGATAACTCTCCTTAACATTATCCTTTCCCAATTACGAATTGATCGTTTTTGGTTTGTTTCTTTTATAAACTTCCAACATACCCCTTTCATGTGTGGTCGTTGGGCAGACTTTCTTTGGGAAAGTCACTCTCAAACGCCGCAATGGATTTAAACACAGATTTTACTGTCGTTCTGTGGACTTCTTACTGGAATTCGTCACGTACTAACTAAGAACTTTGTATGTGTTCCTGTAATTTATTGTAAGTTAAAAGAGTAAATGTAAACAGTAACCATTTTAGTTGTTCGTAATTTACGTAGGAGTGTAAATGTTTCAACAGTTCCACCAACATTTGCCAAATGTGATAAAAGTAATGCATGAAATTTCAAATATCACAATTCTGCACTGGTAGTATTGCTGAGCCAAAAAAACCCGAAAAGGGGCCCGGCTGATAAACTAGGAGAAATTAATTATAGAAATTATTTGTAGTTTAAAACTAGTCATTAGCCATTGTAATTAATATCGTAGGGTTTTACCACATTTACAGATATAAGGTATTATTTTGACTTTGGAAAGAAATATTAATCATTGTAACCCATATCTTAGTAAGAGGGCAGCATTGTTTTTATGCATTAAGAATAACTTGTATATTGTGAACTTAATAAATAATTATTATATAAGAAAAATATATAGCTCCAACTGATGTATTGACTTATCCTTTCGTTTAATTTTGTCATCACTACACATAAATTATGAATGACCTGTAACATGTTTCTATGTTTTTGTAATTCGGTACTATCTCTTTTAGCTTGTATTTGGCATTCCATACTTTCAAGGATGCAAGAGTCCAGCTGATTGTGGACCAGGAGAATGCTGTGTTGTAGGTAAGTGTTGTCCACCATATGGTCAATGGTGACTTTTCTTGTGACGAGAAAATACAAAAAAGTTCTAATATATTCTTATTAGACTTTACTGAAACACTTCGAATAATCGAATTGTTTTGTGACATATTGATTACTTTAATTGTTTGGTGACATGTTGGTTACTTTAATTGTCTGGTGACATGTTGGTTACTTTAATTGTCTGGTGACATGTTGGTTACTTTAATTGTCTGGTGACATGTTGGTTACTTTAATTGTCTGGTGACATGTTGGTTACTTTAATTGTCTGGTGACATGTTGGTTACTTTAATTGTTTGGTGACATGTTGGTTACTTTAATGGTTTGGTGACATGTCGGTTACTTTAATTTCTCTTAAAATATTTTCACGACTACTCACAAATTGCTTTACCTATATACATCTGAAACGTATTTAACGTAGTTTTATTAGCTTCTGTCATAAATCTTAACGTTTTAAACTTCTTTGAAAACATAGATAAAGAAATACACACGAAATACAGTATCATTAGCGGGAAGATTGTTTTACCAAGATATAAAAACTTCCGAATTATTTTTATTACAACTCTCCAAATATCTTAATATTTAATAATATAAACAAAATGCTAAATATAATTGTTTCATAATAAAAATGCATAGTTCCATTTAAATTATTGTCTAAATTAACGGAAAGTAAGTACCTAAAAGCTACTAGACCTGCAGTGACGCACGATTAGGCATAAATTACATGCGTTTACGCCATTTTAAAACTTTTAAAGCTAGAAAGATGGGATAAAAATAATCTTTAAGTTAATTTTTCAGTAACATTGCCCACACTTTGTTCGTTATCGGTTATAATTATTCCAAATAAATAAAGTTTTTATAGTAATTTTAATTTATTTTTCCACCACTCCACGTAGGAATGAATCGTTACAGTTTTCCTCGTTGTGAAAAGCTGGGTCAAAAAGACGACTACTGCCGCCCATCCAATCTACCAGAAAATAAAACTTTAAGTTACCCTAACGGCGACGTTGATTACTTCAACATCTATACGCTCTTTTGTCCCTGTGACACCGGTTTTGTTTGTTTTCAAGCTCAGTGTGAACCAGCGTAAGTCGTTGGACATGATCCTTTCTTCGAAAATAAACTGTAAACAAATTGGTATTTCGAATTTTTAAAATTAATATCATTATTTAAAAATGTTGCATTCTGACTTCAGACAAATTAAAAGCTTCTAGCCACATGTTATATAATTGCAATCAATAGCTACAGATATCATGGAAAGACTTCGATAGCAACTTAACGATCGTTGACACAAAGTTAATTACAGTAATCTTAGGCCTATCTTACAAGTCAGTGTTTCGTTTCTATGGAACCATTTCTAAATATTTTACTTCACGAATAACCTGAATAGAAAAAGATGTTTCATACACCTATAAAAGAGGTTTTCTTAAAACCTTTAAAAATGGAATAAAAACTTCTTGTAAGTAAACTTTAAACTGAAACGATTCACACAAAAACAAACGAATCATTTGCGTACATAAAATTATTTTAAATTTCTACTGAATTTCAAACTTCCATCACGAAATGTGTTTCTTTTTGTTGTTGTTTTTTGTCTTGCAAATGTAAATGAACTAAAGTTTCTTAAGTAATTTGTTTTAAAATTAAAGGTTGTAATGTTCACGTAAGTGTACAATATATTGTATCCTTTATAGTATGTAATTACTTAATGTTGGAATTCAATTTACTTTAAGAACACTGTTATTGTGGAAATTTTTGTAAAGCTCTCGAATATATATATATATGTATAGTAATGTTACTTGGTGTTCCTAAATAGCTGGAGTTAATGTAAAAATCACATTACCCTCCTACACATTTGTAATATGTGATATTTAAATCAGTCTTAGCAAGTAATGGCTTAATAATTCGGAAAATAAAAATGTTTCTTCAGAAAAAAAATAATACTTTTCTTAAATTATAAGCACGTGTTCTTAATTTTTGTGATAGATTTGTTTTTCTCAGAACAGAGCACTTTACTAATTAAAGTACTTTATTTCAAATGGTGTGAAAATATACAGGAAATAACTTTACAATAATGGTAATTACATTAAATAGTTATATCTTCACTGTATCTATTAGATAATACTATTTGTTTCGGTTATAATGGCCAGCATTACACACACGTACACGTACAGTATAATTCCAACAGCATAGATAACAATTTGTCGTAAGCGGAATAGACGCAAAAGATGTGAAATTTTCCAAATATTGGGTACCTGAAATATTCATCACTATAATATCTTAACAAGAAATATGCATCAATGTTTTTAAGAGACGTAAAACAGTAATGTTTTTAGTATTAAAATCTTTAATCACAACTCTGTAAGTCTTCCTATGGCTATACTACTGTGTAATTTGATGTCAATATATGTCAAAGACTGTGTCAAGTCTAAAACTGTCATGCGTTTTGTAGACTTTGTTAATTTGACGGCTCTTGATAAATAGTCGCACTTTATGTTTTAATGCTTAGTAATATAAAATTACCACATATAAATTGTATGAATTTAAATATATATTTTCAGTATTTTAACCTCCAACATAGATATAAAATGTTTATATCTTTTATCGCTTTTATCTTAGTAAAAGTAGCTCTAATATATTTATTTTTATTTTTTTTACTTCATATATATATATATTTCTATTGGTGTAAACTGTTTAATTATTTGCCGTAAGTAGGGTTGATTTCCCGTCAGAACTGAGTATAATAATATTAAAATTTTAAAAGGTAAATGTTTTCATGTATAATCGTTCGATGACAAATGTTATTGAAATGTTTCGCAGTGCTCAGATATTTCACTTATCTTGCGATTTGTGGGCCCTCTAGTGGGTTCAGCAATAAGCTTACGGTTAACGGAGCGCAAATAGTTTAATCGCGGAGTTTTCACGAATAGCTATTGACTTACAATGCTATAATTTGGGGTTCGACTCCTTAGAGTGGACAGAATGCACACAAAAATTAATATCAATTTTCCGTGTGTGTGTGTGAACCACTTGGTTCTGGTTACTTGTTTTATTGTAGTATTAAACACCCAAAGCACAAACCAGTTTTGACTCTTTTAAACAGAAACAGGTCTGCCCGAGTTAAAATTATATTAATAATAATGCCCAGGGATATTTTGTGTGAATGAGGAAAATAAATACTTTAAGTGGAGCAACGTTCATAAAAGATTGGTGTTTCACGTTGTTTTTCTCCACTTTCTTACGAACGAGTCTAAAACCTATCACAACAGGATCTTTACTATATATTAATTCTGTGAACAACTAAATACTTACAGGATCTGAAACGTTTACGTACAAAATACAGTTTTTTGTGATCAGATTTACCACTCACTTTTAATAACCTATCGTATTTTTGTGAGCATGTCTTTAGTCATATTGTTTTTAGATGTTTACTTGCAATTGTCAAAAGTGACGAACTTAAATTAATATCAATAACATTGTTGTGTCACTTCCACAGCTTTCAGCTTTTACCTTACTCAACAAAGTTACTAATCTAAGGTTTACCTTACTGAACAAAGTTATTAATCTTCTAAGGTTTACCTTACTGAACAAAGTTATTAATCTTCTAAGGTTTACCTTACTGAACAAAGTTATTAATTATCTAAGGTTTACCTTACTGAACAAAGTTATTAATCTTCTAAAATTTACCTTACTGAACAAAGTTATTAATCTTCTAAGGTTTACCTTACTGAACAAAGTTATTAATCTTCTAAGGTTTACCTTACTGAACAAAGTTATTAATCTTCTAAGGTTTACCTTACTGAACAAAGTTATTAATCTTCTAAGGTTTACCTTACTGAACAAAGTTATTAATCTTCTAAGGTTTACGTTACTGAACAAAGCTATTAATCTTCTAACGTTACTGAATCTTGTTATAACAGTGTTATTTTCTAATGTCTCCAAACATCCTTGAAACATTGCTATATTTTCAGACTGTTATAAAAATTAGTTTATTTGGAAATAAGGATAAATCTTTAATTAAATTTTGTTTACAACCTTGTTTAAACGTTTTACTGTATTTCTTTACAACCTTGTTTAAACGTTTCAGTGTATTTGACGTTTTGTTAATTTCAAAACGTGCGTTGGATTTTTTTTCTCGTGTTTCCACACATTTTGACCCTAATGGCTACTTCCATTCACAGCTTTATTTTTTCTCAGTGATGTGAAAGTGAATTCTTGTCAAAGATCTTAACCCTGTTTACTGATTGATTGTTTTCTTTCCCAAGCACACGGTACGCTTAAGAATGTTTCTATCTACAATCGTTCGAACCTTGAGTCTCCAGTCTTGAATAATTAATTTAACACAGAACTATAAAAGACAGCCATATACATATTTTACAACTATAATCGCTCCAAACTTACATATGGCCTCTTCCCTGAACTTCTGTTTTAAAGAATGTTCGAAATAACGCCGAAGTTATTGTTGATAGATAAAAGTAAAGAAACTGCCCTTAAAGATTGTTTGTTTGTGATGACGCACACAACTGCACAAAGGACTATCTGTGCTCTGCTCACCACAGATATCGAAACTCTGTTTCTAGTGTTGTAAGTCCACAGACATACCGTTGTACCACTGGGGGTCGCTTAAAGATAATAAAATATTACATAATCAAAATGAACTGTTATTTTATCTGACTCAATAAGTCATAAAATTGGGTTTGATACCCGCGCTGGGCATAGCATTGTTTAGCTTTCTGCTTAATAACAAGCAATTTGCCTATCAAACTTAGACAACAGAAGGAAAAGTCCCATGTAGGCTTAGAAATCTACAGATATCAAATGATATATTTATACCACTTTTTATTACATCTTTTATATCACTTTTATCAAATTTTATATGGTCATCCTAAAGTACACAAATCGGACCTACTACTGGCGTAGCTGAGTTTCTAGTCCACTTATTCCAAACCTTTACTATTAGTAATTCATTTCGATGTTGTCCTTCCAATTAAAAAAAAAAAATGTCATTTTAACGTATCAGGTCATCCCTTAAGTAATGTCCGATTTTAGGTTCAGAAAAAGAGAAAGGATTTCAAACGCTTTTAATACTATTTAATCAATAATGTATGTTCCATTATTATTGATTACTTCCTGCCAACGATTCACAAGCTTCTGATTGTCACTTCTATAAAATTCTTTGTTTGGAGGAAAAGAATGTAGAGCGGGTAGTTTTCACATCTTCATGTGTTCCAAGTTCTCTTCCATCAAGATAGTTCTGCAAACTTCGGAATAGATGATAATCAAATGGGGTAAGTCTGGACAATAAGGAGGATGTGGTAGTTTTTCCCTTTCTAGCTCGTCAATCTTTACAGATGTGATCCTTGCTGTATGGAGCCGTGCATTATCCTGGTGTAACACACCTTTACGATTGATCAAAGCAGGCCTCTTTTCTTTCAGTGCAACATTCAAGCGCTTTAACTGTTGAAAACAGAAGTCTTGATAAGCGTTTGGTGGGATCCACTTTGAGTTGCTGCTACTCAATGTAACGATTACAGTTTACTTGCACTGAGCCATTGTCTGCGGCGCTTAACGTTTTTATAAGGTATCCATTTTTCATCTCCAGTCCCTAACCTGTCCAAAAAAGGTGAGTCACGTTCACGAGAGTGCAGAGAAATGCAAATATTCACTCTTGTTCTAAGGTTGGCTTCTGTCAAATCATGGTGTTTTGACACCTTTCCAAGCAGTTGCAGATGACAGTGAATTGATGAATGGGTTGTTCTAGTTCTTTAACTGTTACAGCACAATCTTCCTCAATTGCAGCCAGCAACAAGTCATCATTAATCTCAACAGAACGACCTGAACGTGGCACATCACTTAAGCTGTAGTCACCTGATCTGAACTTCTGAAACGACCTTCGACATTTTCTTTTATTGAGAGACTCCGCACCATGAACACCTTGAATGTTTCATGTAGTTTTTGCTGCACTATTGTCTTTCTTAAACTCATAAAACATTATCTGCCTAATGTGCTCCTCAGACACATCCATCTTCATAAGAATTTATTTGATTATAATGATCTGAAAAAGTGGAGTTGGGTTGGTTTCTTTTATTTCTCTGAACATTTTTATACACGTCCTACTACATACCTTAGTCATTAAAGTCTTCTACAAAGACAGAAATGGTGATGCGCTTTCTGTATTAAATTTTCGGACATTACTTATGGGATGACCTGATACTTAAACTGTTTAAAAATGTGTTATTTTAACGTACTTAAGAAACTGTTTAAAAATGTGTTATTTTAACGTACTTAAGAAACTGTTTAAAAATGTGTTATTTTAATGTGCTTAAGAACCTGTTTTAAAATGTGCCATTTCTAACGTGTTTAAGAAACTATTTTAAAATACCAATAATAAGACATGATATTTCAAAGAGATTTTTGTTTCTAAGCTGTGCTCATTGTGTAAATATACCTCGCTAATTGGGAATGACACATCTACACAGTTTCTTCATTGTTTTTGGTATGTACTGATTTCCATAATTATATCAAGTTTAATTTTATGCTAAAACTTTAATGGCCAATTTTTTCCCCTAATGTTAAATATATGAATAAATAAACAATCACTTATCCATTCTGTGTGTAGTTTTGACATCACTTCATCACGTAATTTATATTTTGAACGAGACAATTTTTCATAGTGGTCTGGTAAGCAACACGAGGGCTATCTGCTCTAGCCGTCTCTAATTTAGCAGTGTAAGACTAGAGGGAAAGCAGCTAATCATCACCGCCAACTCGTGGGCTACGCTTTTACCAATGAATAGTGGGATTGGCTGTCACATTATATCACTCCCACGGATTAAAGGATGAGAATATTTGGTGCGACGGGGATTCGAACCCGCGACCCTCGGATTATGAGTCGAGTTCCTTAACCACCTGGCCATGCCGGGGTTTTCGTAGTGGAATTAAACGTATAAAAAATTAATAAATTCTTAAAACAAAGAAAAATAATGATCAAAATAAAAAGAGAGGATAATGTTACTGTTGGGTTACAGAATGATCTTAAATTCTATGCACTTGAATAACAATATTTTTATAGTTTTTTAGAACTCTATCGATGCCACACTTCTGAAAAATAAGTTAATATAGACCTTCGTGGAATCCAACATTCCAACTTACAAGTTAGTCACATATATGTGTATTTTATCATCTCGTGTAACATCCCGCCATGGGCCAGGTGGTTAAAGCACTCGACTTGTAAACTGACGGTCGCGGGTTCGAATCCCCTTCACACCAAAGATGCTCACCCTTTCAACCGTGAGGGCGTTATAATGTATCAGTCAATCCCACTATTCTTTGGTAAAAGAGTAGCCCAAGGATTGGCGGTGAGTGGTGATGACTAACTGCCTTTCCTCTAGTATCATAATGCAATATTAGGGACGGCTAGTGCAGGTAGACCTCGTGTAGCTTTGGGCGAAATTCAAAACAAACCAATCATTTTGTGTAAAGGTGTATCGACAAAATTAGTATACATAAATAGTGTAGTATTTATCTAACTGTATACACACACATAAATAAATATAACAATAATTCTAATACTATTAAATACATTATCAATAGGCATTTAAATATACACTATAAAACAGTAACGAACTTAATACAAAACAAAAACATTATAATGAGACTGAAAAAAACACACATTATTATTCAGTTACCAATGCTCCTTGTCATCTTTACGTTATTAAGAATAATATCTGTTACCACAGCAACCAGATTACGTTGACAAACCAACCAGCAACTAAAGATAACCGATTAAGTGTTCGGAATTGAGTGCTTGAATCCACAACATCTCAACTCTATTAGATTTTGTTTTGTATATATATATATTATACATACACACAGAAGTCAACAGCTTTATGTTACAGTAATTTTGAAGTATTACCAAGTTGTTACAGTCCATGTCACCAAGTTCATTCACTTCCATCTGATCACCGTACATTTTGAAGATAGTTCTGAAAAAGGCTTAATCGTAACACTTTTGTTTAACGCACACACTTTGTCCCCGCGTACTTTCCATGAATCAACTGATATTTAAGGATGACAGTTTACCAATGTTTATTTCAACATGACAAATGTACATAAATATATAAATGTCGTATGTAACAACTTGCTGGTATGTCTGTTTAAATTACCATGAATACTTATTCCACACTGTAACTGCTTGAAATATGTTATGATTGAACAAATATTTCGTGGAATAATTAGTTTATATATAATTTGTGCCATTTTTCTAAATTAAAATGATTTTTGTCTCAGTGAAAGCCTAGTAAAAATAGTAGCTTTCAGAACACATAATACCATGTCTCATATAAATTAATTATTTCCTACCATACACTTCCAAGTTAAACGAAACACAAGAAGGATTTGCCGGAAATTTAATGTTAAAGAACATCTTAAATAAGGAAAATGTCTTTGAATAATCCTTTCTAAAGTGAAACACCCAACGAACGAGTTTAAACAAAAACAACTCATCTTCCAAGTATCATGTTCGTGCAGCAACATTTACATTGGAGAAACTGGTTGGACCCTAGAACAGAGATTCAAAGAACACAAGGACGAAACTGGACTAACACATCCGGATAAATCGGCCTTGGTTGAACATAATTACAAAACAAGATATATCACAAACTGAGATTAACATACAAATTTAAACAAGAAAAATTAAAGAAGCCATTTATGTCAAATAACACTAGCCTAAGCACGACAAAATCAATGGTTTATACATCAGTGATCAGTGAATAACCAACATTAACCCTTGAAATCTGCTGTTGGCGTCACAATTTTATTGATAACATCTGATCTACCCATAAAGCTTTACTATATGACAACACTTAACTTTATGAGACACTGTTATAATAGAATAAAATTTGTTATGATTTAAAATTAATTTTTTCGCCAGTTGTTAAAATAAAAGGATTAGAATTCTTATACAGTAGGTATCTGTGACTTGTTGGCGATATATTCAAAGATAGACGAACATCATGCACGTCACTTGTTTGCAAAATTATATATAGTTAAACGTATATAAAAACAAATTCTTCACACTATAGAGATTACAGACATATCATAAACACTTATATATATATATATATATATAGTTCTCTTCTTATTATCAAAAGTTCACTTGGATCTATTCAATCACTTTAGAATTTGAGTTCTCAAACCGAACTAACTTTCTCTATTACTACCACGCTAGTATTTTGTGTGTGATTCATTTACAATGTGGTGCGAGTTACCTTAATCGCTTGGTCTTTTTCCAAAATATTCCCAGTTCCTTTTGTCAAAGCGTACTCGGGCTGATCCAATTACTTTAAAACCACACTTTGATAAAAAAATTATGATAATCATTAGGCCTAGCACTTCTACGACAATTATATTTACGCCGAACTTTTATTTTCAGTAACTTTACTCTCTTCTGCTATTGCCTGTCTGCTGTTTTCACTCGTTTCAAACTATTCCCATCTTTACCACTTAATCGTCTTCCCGTCTTCTAGAAATCTCTATATGCTCGACGTTAATGTATTGCACGCGGCTTCAACAGTTTCAACATCAATGAATTATAAACATAACTTCCTGCAATCGCCTGCTTTAACTCTTCATTATAACAAAAACTAAACATCAATAAAATGCCCACTCACAAAGTAAATTAACCAATTATGTCTAAACTAAACAGCCTTTTATATCATGACAAAATTCCTCTTTGTGACGTTGTATTCTGTTGCCTGGTACAATTACACATATGGCTTTTGCCATTGGCCTTAGTATTCGGAGACTGTCACCTGTTACAAGACGTCCATTGCACTTTGCTTATCCCGGCTGGGGTACAATTTGTTGCAGGTCTCTTTCTAGATGATCCTCATATCCCAAATTGATCCATATTCCTTTGTTTTTCTAATACTATTAACTACATGGGATAACTCAGTTTTGGATATTCTAAATTTACGATTTTTATGTTCTGAGCTTATTATGAATATTTTGCGTCGAACAACTTCCCCGGCAATAGTGAATTTATTGAATATAGATACATATAAATTTATTAGATCATTTAATAATATATTAAAATTGTGCACAACAAAAACAAAAAATTAGAAAAATTATAGTAAAAGTCGAAACATTTAAATTTGGATTTCATCGAATACAAATATATAGACATGCAAAATCTAAAATAATCTATCATCACCACATTCAAATTCTGCAAGAAAAAAAATCACAAAAATTGCAGAAAATTTCTAAAAAATCCACACCTGAACGAAAACAACAGTGGAAACAAAACCTAACTAATACCATTTTAAAACTGTTTCACTGTTGCAAAATTTTAAAAAAATTGTACTTTAAAACACACAGATAGAAAAATCTACATCAATCTGGTAATATTTTCGAACCTCATTGCAGATAGACCCCTTGTCTGTGACGTGGTTAATTAATTAAATAACCTAGGTCCGATATTCATAATGAAAATTACGTTAAACAATAAAGCGCGGCTTATTAATGTTTGAGTTCTTCGCTAGTTTTCGGCGCTAAAACCATAATATAAAATTTATATTTTGAATAACTTCATTCCAAGAGTCAATTACTTAATTCCATGAAACTAGACACGTTACTTTTTCATTAATACGTATAAAATTTAGAAAGAAATAATAAAGTTAACGAATGAAAACAGTGGGAAGTTAAATTTGTGAAAACCATATCAATACTAGGGAAATACGTCATACGTAAAGTTAAAAATAAAAAAAGCAACTAACATTCAAAGAAATCGAAGCTAACTCTTCGTCTTCCCATACGTAAGCCTAATTACGCTTTTCCCAAACAATAGTTTGTTTCGTTTCACAATATTCGAGTAAAATTACACAAACCGTCCATAATTTGAAAAGGATAATACAAAAGGTAATTAAATAAACAACAGCATCCACCGCCAACTCTTTGGCTACTCACCTAATAGTAGGATTTGATATTATCAAACATTTTCAATCCGTGACTACAAATCGTCTTTTAGCAGCAAAACATCATGCACCACAAACCTTCGAATCCAAGTCCGAGCATTGTAACCCAATAAATGTGAAATAAAATTAATTGCAATAATGCTTAAAAGTTAAGTTTTTCTGTATACTGTTACAACAGAATCACAGTGTAGAT
The DNA here is from genome assembly GCF_004210375.1 of Tachypleus tridentatus. Classification (NCBI taxonomy): domain Eukaryota; kingdom Metazoa; phylum Arthropoda; class Merostomata; order Xiphosura; family Limulidae; genus Tachypleus; species Tachypleus tridentatus. Next base: position 139,209,378 of record NC_134830.1, read on the forward strand.
AACCTAAGCCTACACTAACCGGCTTTTAATTTACCAGCCATCACGAACTAAAACTACAGGAGTTACAAGACCATCGATAAAAATTTAAACCGAGAACAAAACTAATAAAATAATTAGTCAAGAAAGGTTTGTAATATCATGACGTGATTTCAGAGAATACATTCTGGATTAATAAACAACGCAATATAAAATATCACAAAAATGTTTTTCATTAAGCTTTTCGTCGACATAATCTTACTATATTAAACTTGTTTTATTTAACGAACAAAAGTATCATCAGCAATTGCATGTATATTGATGTCAGTGAACAAATTGCAATTATTAAAATATTTTTATCTTCAACTGTCTTTCTTTCATTTTAATTGAATATTATGATAAATTTAGAATATTTTTCTCGGTGATTATTAGTGTTCAAGGACCACACAAAATTGTGTTCTTTTTTATTTGTTTGTTTTTTAAACTACGCTTGTTCTGTCAATCAATACAGTGGCTACAAAATATTGTTGTAACGTATTGTATTTTTAGACGGATTATTTGATAAATAATTAAGCCACGCAATGATAACTAATCAGTTTATTTTTTCTAAATATATATAATGCTTCCTACAGGATACGTTTACTGAACGCCTGAGTTCCTAACCAACGTTGTAACAGACATACTGAGACAAAGGATACTTACACTTAACTGACAATTAAACGTACTTATAAAATGTACTCGCTAATTCATGGATTAAATTAACAGACCGATAACTTTCACTGCCGAAACTAATAGGAAACGTTCACTGATTACACTTTAACTAATAATTTACTAATTAGATACTTCTCTAACTAATCATACATTTATTGATTACCCGTACTTGTATCCTTATTTAACAAACCTTCTTGATTAATGTCCACCTTTAGGAAAGCGATAAGTCTGTGGACTTACAACATCAAAATTTCGGGTTACGATTTTTCACAGTGAACACAACATATAGGCCAATATGACTTTGATCTAAAGCAAATAAATCAAACCCAAATTGTTGATTATACCATCATGAGTGTACTAGATACTGCATCGTAAACACGACTAATTGCTCCTCTAGTAAATATTTAAATTAAAGTACTGAAAATACGGTTTACAGCAATATAACTTAATTAGCTATGGTCATTATTGGGTATGTTTTCTTATTTCTTAAATATGATTAAAAACTAATCCTAATTTCATTTATCTTGTAGGAAAGGCTAGCCCACACCACCTACCACCAATTCTTATGCTGCTATTTACCAACGAATAGGGTAACTAACCGTCACATTATATACAACTAAACGGACAAGTATGTTCGTTGAAGGGATCTGATCCCGCAAATGGCAGATTGTAAGTCAAGCGCCCTAACCTTCAGACCATGCCAGATCCCACAATATTTGAGAGTTAAAATACAAATAAGTTAGTCAAGACGTAGCCTAGTAGTATCGTTAATACTAATATTTTGATCCAGCGTTATAAGGAGTTTTTATGCATTACGGTTTATCTGACATAAACACCTACAGAACCGGGGTTGCAAACAAAAGATAGGGTTTACTCTTCCACTCGATTGTGACCCCTAAATGATCAACTACATGTGCAATAAAAGTAAATAAAAAACATTCTGTATCATAACTGTTCTTGTTACATGATAATTGCAGAGAATAGTGACAATACCTAATAGTTCAGATCTGACGATTCGTAAAATACAGACACACGTGTATGTAGAATGTTCTCGAATGCCCTAGTTTCCATTCGAGTAACTGGGTAGGATTAGAGAAATAAGAGGAAATGTACTGCAAGATCAAAGAGAGTTCTCTTGAGTTAGAATTAGTTCAGAATGTAGACAATGTAGAACACAATGAAATCAATCTTTAAACTCAAACTTGACAAGTGTACAAGATGAAAGACATCACCTCTACTGGATTATTAACTCTCCCAATAACTTGCTGAGGAGTTTGTGAGGAAGTTCATAACTTTAAAACTTTACATGGGAAACTTAGAACTGAAACGCTGCCTACTAAACTAAAGTGGAGAGAAAGGTAATTGAGATAGCACAGCATTATATTGATAATTACATACACACACATATGTAGGTAACATTAATCAAAGAAATTTTGGTTCCCTGACTAGAATCTGATTGTTCTGGACTTATTGGTTGGTTAGTGTTCATCGTCACCTTTCTTTATTGTGATCTCTGTAAGATGATACACAAAATCCGACTCTTCTGTAAACAACAGAAGTAAATACGTGGCAAGACAGTAAACGTACATAATTTTGAATGAAGAAACTGGATGTGGCTCCACCAATAACAAACCACCAAGATTTAGACCTTATGTGACTCCATTGAACAGTGAGATCCAAAATTTTCATCATATGTTCAACGACTCAATAAGTTTACATTGTATGCTACGAATGAGATTCTTTATTCCTGGATTGGCCAAGTCAAGGCTTTAGACCAGGATGATGCGTACAACTCTTATTCAATGGAAGAAGAAACATAAGAAAGAAACCTCGAGCTTTTTCCAGTTGTTTATAAACAATCAGACAAGGAGGAGATGGCATCACGTGTTAGAAACAGTTGGGATGGTGGGTGGTCCAGCAGGCTTGGTTTGGAGGATGGTGGATTGTTCAGTAGGTTTGAATTTCGCACAAAACTACAAGAGAACTATCTGCCATAGCCGTCCCTAACTTAACAGTGTAAGGCTAGAAGGAAGGCAGTTAGTCATTACATCCCACTGCTAACTCTTCGGCCACTCTTTTACTAACGAATAGTGGGATTGACCGTATTATTACAATGTTCCATGGTTGACAGGGCGAGCATGTCTGGTGTGATGGAGATGTGGACCCACTACCTCAGATTCCGAGTCGAGCGCCACCTAACCGCCTGGTTGATCACTTGATAGTGAGAAAACTTCAGGAAGTTTACCCATTTCTTTCCGAACTATCAGTTTATTTAAACAAAATATTTCTTTTACATATTACCCACTCGATTTTGATTGGATCCATAATACAACGACTCACAAGGGGATGTGTTTTATATCTGTAATACCTAGACTGCCATCAGCTCTAAGTGGTGGATGAATACACACCAGATTCTTGAATTTCAACAGGTGTGTGGGTGTAATGATTCTCTGATTTTACATGCGAAACACCTACGACTGTACTCCAAAATATACACAAGACTTCATATGTTAAAATGATGGTACATATGTGGTCGATACCATTAAAATAATAATATGTATACAGTGAATGTCAAGTTGTCAGGTTTCAAAAGAATAAGTCTACGTGTGAAAAACTTACCGTACACGTGCAGTGAATATGGAAAGGAGGTCAAATGTTGTCCTCGACTTTCACGACAACGAAATAAACAAACTGTGACTGTATATCGGGAAATAATGGGGAACATCAACGTTTATTTGATGTTTTTATCCTCTCAAAAACTTATTTTGTTTCAGTGTTTAACGTTAAAACTGATCTTGGACTGAGTTTAAATCACCAGGTAACCCAAGTCTGTGTTTTAGTACGTTTGCTGCCTTATAAAGGGCAGCACATCATTGTGAGCATTTGGATGTTTAAAGTCTCTTAATTAAAGTACTTCATATCTTCAACTGATCTCCACGAGTGTTGTATGCATAGTTGCGTGTGAACATACTGGGTGGTAAAACTCAAGAGTTTCCAGTATGTAAGTATATATAGAAATATTCCAATTTCATTATTTTATTTAAAATATTTAGTATTTTCTACTTCATTGTATTTAAAATGTTTTTTTCTATATATATTTCATTGTATTTGCTATCTAGGTAGTTCTGTATTAAATTTTATCTAAGGGGTTTTATTTTCTTTTCGATAGTTTGTTTCTTTATAAAATTTTGCGCAAAGTTACCCCTCCTAAAATATAACAATGATAAGGTAGATGAAAGGCCTCTAGTCATCATCACCCACTGCAAACTCTTGGGTTACAATTTTGAAACAAATAATAGAATTGACTGTCACATTATAACAACCCACAGGTTAAAACAGCCGAGTTTGAGACTCGTACTTTTCTCGTAATTTTACAGAGGACAAAGTTCAAAATACTTTACAGAATTATGGTTTTGGCTTGTCATTGCTTTATACTTCAACCAGATATATTTGAGATTTTTGTCTTCATTTTAAATTTGCAAAAGTCAAAGGTAAAGAAGAAATCCTTGAACCTAGTGACACTGCTTCCATAAGTCAACGGTTCCCAAATGGTGCGGCGCGAGAGGATGGCAGGTGTAACGGGAAGGTTCAAGGAAAATAAAAGATTTAGGGACATTTTCAAAAAATTCATGTGCCAAAAATGAATATGATTTTTTTATTTGAAGAGCATGGATAAATATTTTTCTGAAGTGAGAGAAAGAGCATTAAGTGAGGATGACGACGATCCGAGTCCACATTATGATCCAGAATCGTCTTCTTCAAAACCGTGTCAGCAGGTTGAACAGAGTGCTGAAGAAAGCTCGTTGAATTCGACACCAGTAGCAGGCTCAAACAAAACCTCCAAAAAAGAAAGTTTGTGGACAATATATGAATAGCTATCTGAATCTCGATTTCACCTGGACTGGAGATAAAAATGCAACTCAACCTCTGTGTTTGAACTTTAATGAGAAGCTTTCCAATGCCAATATGGTCCTAAACAAGATGAAAAGACATCTGTTGCCAAAACATAGAAATCTGACAACAAGGATGTTCGGTATTTTGAAAGAGTTTTGGAACAGCAGAAATTCCAACGATCATATTTTGAAAAAAACGAATGTCAGTCTCAAATAAGATGCAAATGGTATCTTACCAAGTGGCTGAATTGATTGCAGAAGAAACCACATACAATAGCTGAAAAATTGATTATGCCTGCTGACTGCTTGATTATGAAAACTTTGTTTGGTGATGATACCGAGCGAGAAGTTATGAATATTCCTTTGTCTGATAATTCAATTCGCAGAAGAATAGTTGATATGTCAGCTAATATTGAGAAGCGTGTTTCTGAAAGTATGAAGAATTCTAAATTTTCCATTCAAGTTGATGAATCCAGTGACAAAGTGGTAAAGCACAGTTGCTTGCTTATGTCAGATCCGTTTCCAATGACGAAATAATCACACAGTTGTTATGTTGCAAAGAACTTGAAAAACCTACCAGAGGACAAGATATTTTCCAAACCTTGTCTGAGTGTTTGGAAAATTTTGAGATTTCATGGGATACTTGTGTTGAAATTTGAACGAGTGGAGCCGGAGCCCCAACACTATAATAGGGAATGTAAAAGGCTTGGTGTCAATTATCAAAAATAAAAATTTGGATGTAATGTCAACTCATTGTTTTTTACACATAAAGGCATGAGTCAGCAAGGTCCTTGTAGCTGATTTGAAGTAGGTTCTAGATCAGGCTGTGCGCATCGTGAACTTCATCAAACTAAAGCCACTAAAAGCGCGGCTATTTGCTCAACTATGCAAAGACATGAAATCAGAACACCAATGTCTAATTCTGCGCAGTGAGATTCCCTGGCTATCTCGCGAAAAAGTTTTAACTCGGGTGTTGGAACTGAAGAGCGAGTTAAGAGCATTTTTGTAACAAGAAGGGAACCCATAGTACCACCATCTGGATGAGAATGAGCGGTGTAAAAAGCTGGTATATTTGGCCGATATCTTTTCCTGGTTGAATGTGCTTAACGCCAGTATGCAAGGCTGAGATGACAATATCCTTACGACTACTGAAAAATTAACTGCATTAAAAAAAAAGCTTCAGCTATGGCTCGGAAGAGAGAGGCAACATAACCTCGAAATGTTCCCGTTGGTAAAAAGTTTTAAAACAAGCAATGAATTGCATGGCATCATACACGAATATTTTGCAACACTGATATAAAAGATTGATCAGAACTTCTCATCGTTGTCTACAGAAAAATTCGACTGGGTTAGAGATCCTTTTGTGAATTTCAACTGTTCAGATCTGATATAAGACGAGGAGGAGGAAATAGCATGCATTTCGAGTTACCACACCTTGAAAATGAAACATGGGAGTATGTCACTGAAACATGGGAGTATGTCACTGAAACATGGGAGTATGTCACTGGAACATGGGAGTATGTCACTGAAACATGGGAGTATGTCACTGAAACATGGGAGTATGTCACTGGAACATGGGAGTATGTCACTGAAACATGGGAGTATGTCACTGGAACATGGGAGTATGTCACTGGAACATGGGAGTATGTCACTGAAACATGGGAGTATGTCACTGAAACATGGGAGTCACTGGATTCTTTTTGGATATACAACTAGAAACATTATCCATTCTTCTTCAGTTCTCCATGACATACTGTTGTAAACAGGGTTTTCAGCTCTGACAAATATAAAGACCAGAAGAGAGAAAGGCTTATTGTGTTGATGAGGAGATGAAAGTTTGTTTGTCTTAAGTTAGACTTAATATAAATAAGATTACCGCACAAAAACAAGCCCACACTTCTCACTGAATTTGTATATTTTGTGAATAAATCATGTTTTTATGTAGTTGCACTGTTTTATACTTTCTGGATGTCTCATGATCATATAATAATGTAGTTGTGTTTTATGTTATGAATATAGCTCTGTTAGGAGTTGATTTTTCGTTTTGAAGGCATTTTTATCAATAAACATTCAGTGTGGCGCGAGAAAATTTTCATTCCAAAGGCACGGCCCAGAGAAAGAAGTTTGGGAACCACTGGCGTAAGTAAACGCTAGAAGGGGGTGTTATTAATAGAGTTTAATTCCTGCAGTGCACAAGTAAATTTTATTTGCGTCAAACATTACCAGTAAAATTTTTTGTCATTTAAAAACATCCTTTTACGTAGACACTGACTGTCCTATGTGCACATGGTCAAAATATAACTAGCATGACGTCTAAAGTTAATAGTGTGTCAAGAATATATCTCTTTGAAGTATTTCTATGTGATTTACTTTACGCCCCTTTTCTCTGTCTTTAGTACTATTCTCTCTTTCTTATCAGAATCTTATTGAATAAGTTGCTGGGAGAGCCATGTTGCATTCGTTTATGGATGTTGGCATTTGTAGTTTTCTGTCTGGTTCCCCACTTCTTGTTTATGTTCAATTGATTTTTTATTTTATTTTTGTACATTAAAAAATGTACTTTGTTTTTTTGTGAATTGTTAATAAAAGTTTGATTTCAATTATTTTGTTTATTTTATGTTAAAGGATATAACATATACCAGTTTGTCCGTTGAAAACTGAATATGGGAAATAATTACAGTTCTGTGCAGTCCTTAATTATATTTTTCACATGTAATTTGTTATTAATAAATATGTGTGTTTGTTTTCCTCTCTTTCTTTTTTAACTAAAACTCTAATAATGAAAGTGGATTATATGTTGGATTACTATTGCTGTCACATAAGGTAAGTTTTATAAAAATACTGAAGAAGGTGATAATTAGAGATAGGCTTTAATTAGGGATAATACGGTATATACTCCTACAGGGTGGTACAAAATTATCTTTTCTATTTACAAATTTAATAACTATCTAACGAAACACAACCGCAAACTTTTAACATCTTGTAGTTAAACTCAAACAGTTTTTATTGTTATTTTTCACTCTAGATAGTAGTGTTATCCTGTAAGATTCCAACCGTGCAAGGAAAGAGTCAATGCGTCATTTGGCTTATAGAAGCCAAGTCAGTGACTGTAATGTAGCATAATTTTGGAGGCTAGTGTAGGAAAGAAGTATGGGGATATGTTAAGGCTGTTTTGTATTGCACACCAATAGCAAACATCACGGAGCTAAACATCAAGATAACGGACGCCATAGCCCCATTAACTGTGGATATGTTGCAACGAACTTGGACTGTAACCGCCCCTTTCTGCTCATGTATTCATCCAATCATTTCTTGAACTCAGTTAAAGTTTCCGCTTCCACCACCCTTGAAGACAGTTCATTTTAAAAGTCAACCACCTTTTTTGAAAAGTAATACTGTCTAAATTGCAGATGACTCCTACGCTACCAAAATTTGAACTTATGCTCCCTTGTTTTATTGTTTTCACTGTAAAATAAAAAAGCTTGATGGATCTACATTATTAATACTCTTATAATCATAAACACTTCAATCAAATCCTCTCTGACCCTTCTCTTCTTCATAAAAAGCAAGTTTAGAGATTTTAGTTTCTCCTTCTAGGGCAGTCCAACTATCCAAGCTATCATCCTAATGGCTCTTATTTGAACCTTCTGCAACAATTCAATTTTAATCTTCATGAACAGAACCCAAAACTGTACACAGTACTTCAAACGGGGTCTTACAAGTGATCTATACAGTGAAACAATAATATCCATTGTCTCGTATCCAATACTTCTATAGATGCTAACTAAAATCCTATTAGCCCTATTACTAGCTCCAATATACTGTTTACATGACTTAATTTTTTTTTTACTAAAACACCTAGATCCTTGTTTACGACCATAGTAATTAATGTATTCCCATTTAAATTGTAACAATAATTTGAATTGTGAAAACCTCTATGCATCACCTTACATTTTGGATAGTTAAACATCATCTATGATGTTCTGGTTCAATGCATCATATGATCTAAATCTCCCTGTAAGTCTGTAACATTTTTGACACAGTTGACCACCACAAAAATCTTAATGTCATCTACAAACTTCAATATTTTGTTAGTCATTCTAAAGTCAATATCATCAGTATAAGTCACAAACAGTAGAGGACACTGCACAGGGTCTTGAAGTACACATCTTTTCACTGTGATCCAGTCAGACCTAACTATATTTATTACTATTCTTTGCTTTATATTCTCCAGAAATTTTCTATTCAATTTAATAATATCCCCACCCATAAGTAATTTTTGTAAGGCACCTTATCAAATGCTTTCTGAAAGTCAAGGTAAACCAAATCCACGGTATTTCCTTCATTAACTCTTGCAGTAACATCCTCAAAGAACATTAAATAATAATTTTCCTCAATTGAACTATGCTGGCTCTTTGAGACCACATCAAACTTTTCAAGTGACTCTGCAATGCATCTTTAATCACACACTTACAAACCCTTTCAACTACTAATGAAAGACGAACTGGTCTATAATTACTTGAAAATGTTTTATCATCTGCTTTAAATATTGGACTAACATTAACCAACTCTCAATCTTCTAATACTCCTCTACTACTCAATGAAATGTAAAAATTCCTTTAAAACTCTTAGATAACAGTTATCAGGTCCAGGGGTTTTTATCGATTTTTCAGGTTGCATAACTTTTCACTTACAGTTTAAAAGCTTAAAATGATATCTTTTACATTAGTATTTCCCACATACCTTAACTGCTGTGTTTCAGACGTAATACTTGTTTCTTCCTTCATAAAAACTGAAGAGAATATATGATTTAATAAGTTTACCATCTCATAACATTCCGAGATTAGCTCCCCACTATCATTTTTATAAGCCTAATCGTCATCCTAATATTTTGTTTCATCATATACTTAAAGAATTCCTCAGTGTTTGATTTAACTATAGCTATCTTAGTCAATTCTCTTTCATATGCAGTTTTGCCCTTTTAACTTCCTTTTTAACCAACTCTCTTGATTTCGTATATCTTCCAAGTCCTTATTATTTCTGGTAAGTTTAAATTTCTTGACTTTGTTTTGCTGATTTCTAATATGATCTTTTAAACCTTTACTAAACCATAATGGCTTATTTCACCCCTTTGCTCCTCCTTTTTTTTTTTTTTTTTTTCCTGTAGGAGAAATATATGTTATGTAAGTACATCAATTTTTCCACAAATGCTTCTTACATCTGTTCAAGATCTCATTCCAACTCTTTGGTCCAAACTACATAACACATATTATGTCACATTTCATTAAAATAGGTTTTCCTGAAAGTTGGAATTAGGGTGCTATTCATCTTATTGAGTAGGTTTGTGCTGAAACCAGAGCAACACCTATGCAATTTTAAGTAGGCAGCGTGATGTAATCAGTAGTTAATATTAATTAATGGAATTAACTTTAAATCAAAACGAAGTCTGTAGTTTTATAAAATACATAAAAATCAGTGTTTGTTTGAATACTGTTTGTTTCCCTCTCTTATGAACTTGATTATATCTTGTATGTTCAAAGACCTAATTTTAGGAAATATTTTACATTTCTTTCATAGTACGAACACAAATAAATGTAATATCCGATATTTCATGTTGTAAATGTTTATTACTGCTAACGATATTTTATGATTCATTGTTGTAATTTTTATTATTCGTGCTAAACTTCAAATACATTTATTACCTAATGATTTTAATTGGAATGTTTTGTTTTAGCTTTTCATAGGTGCTATGGTCAGTCAACAGATGCAACGTCATATGCTTAGGCAAGCTAGGATATTAAACTCATAATACCATAATAAATAATCTTCATAATATTTCAAATAATGGGAATTTCTAAAAAAGAAGCTTATGAAGTGTTAGGGCTTTCTTCAGGTGACTTGTCTTAAAAAACTTCAAAATAGATTAAGTGTTTAGAAGTTTTATAAATGGAAAATTGTAAACGTCTTAGGCTTCACTCGATTGATAGTTGAAAAGTAGGCTATTCCACGGTTTACGTTATCCTGTACAGGTTCTAAATCTGAAAAGACATGACACTTAGGCTTAGTTTTAGAATTTAAATTTATCATGCTGTCATACGACAAAATCTTGAAATGGAATTTGGAAAGAATGTAACAAATAACTTAAGTGTTCCTGTTAGTTACTGATTTTATGGACTTTGGTATTGGGCTTTCATTTTTTCGTGTTAATATTATTAAATTGATCATAGGTCTTTTCAAAATAAAAACCATATTGTAATGTAAATGTTAAAAAAAAAGCGAACTGGTCAAAAAGTAAAACGAAAACAAAGGCCTGTAAATTATAATTTATGTCATGATATTACTTGATGAGGTTTGGGTTGAAAACATGTTTCATAAAAACTGTTAAGTTATATTTATTTTTTTAAGCTGTGTTATATGAACTAGCATAATTTCGACTGGTCATTTAGTAAACTATTAATATTGTAGTGTTTTTGTCAGTTAAAGTTTGTAATTATGTTTATTGCATATATTCTAATGAGCTTTGCTATGGAAGATTAATGTGATAATAATAAAGCAAATTTTCTTTCAAATAAGTTAAAATTATTCATGTATTTATATGCATGGTAAATTTGTAAAACACTGTCTGTTGATAATCTTTTGAAACTTCTATTAAGTGTTTAAAAGACTTGAGCCACTTTTACAAAAATTGCCAATTTCTGGTGGCAAGTTTGGAACATTTACCAGATGAGTTATTCATAAAACTTTGCTTACATTTAGAGTTAAGTTTCTCAGATTGAAAAGTGCAATAACACAGTCCAACTATGAAAATGTTTTGATGTTGATGAAGAAGATTCCAGAGGCAGTCTACTTTTGTTTGAGGCCATTCCATTTTGGCCTCAATTTACTTTGTAAAAATGGTTTTTAAGAGACATTTTCAAGTGTAAATGGGCTTACATCAGCCATATTTCTCTGAAAAAAAGAAAAATTTATAATACACGTGTAATTGAATATAACATAATAACATATGGATGGGTTGGGACTTATGGGCTACCCTCTAGATTAGTATTTAAAGGGAAATTTAGTGTTTTTTTTTTTTTTTTGTATTTACCAGGTACTGGGGTGAGCACACTTTAGGCTTAAGAAATGTGATGAAACTTGCATCAAATTTAGCTGAGTTATTGGAATTTGATTGTTATAAAACTATGAAAAAATTATGTATTGTTTGTTAACAGGTCATTATATTAACCACATGTTATTCTGTAAGATAGTAAAGTAAAAGTAGGAAACTATTAAGTAAACATGTGAATATTGTATGTTTCAAAGATGTCAGGAATTTTCATGAAATTTTATCAAAAAATATTCAGTTAATAGAATTTTTCCTTTTCACGGGTTTCTTCTAGAACAGGAAAGAAAGACCTTTTAGAATGTGTACTTCACATTTAGTTTGACTCAACTAGTGGTTCCATAATATCTAAGTGTGATCTCTCCTTGACAGCCCGGCATGGCAAGGTGGGTTAAAGCGTTCGACTCATAATCTGAGGGTCACGGGTTCAAATCTCCATCGCACCAAACCTGCTTGCCCTTTCGAATGTGGGGGTATTATAATGTGATAGTCAGTCCCACTGTTTGTTGGTAAAAAAGTAACCCAAGAGTTGGTGGTGGGTGGTGATGACTAGCTGCCTTCCCTCTAGCTAAATTAGGAATGGCTGTCACAGATAGCCCTTGTCTAGCTTTGTGCAAAATTTAAAAACAAAAACTTTGTTCTTGACTTTAGGTTCTAAGAGACTTAAAATTCAATATAAGACCGATAAACCCACAAAAAAATACTGCAGACATACCTATAGATAAGAATTATATTATTGAAAGTATATAATTGTTGTATTACATCTTTGTGATATATTTATGTGTATGTTCACTTTATTAGATGCCAGTGAAGAAATTATAACAGAAAAGTATAAAGAACTGGCTTTGCATTGGTATCCAGAAAAACATGGAAACACAAAAATTGCCAAGGAGGTAAGTGAAGTTTCATTACAAGAGTAATCAGGAATCAAGCTAATTTTCATTAAACTGTACCAGTTGTTATGTTTCCCAAGTTGTTTTGAAGTGTAAATTGTATAATAAAACCTATTATAAAATCAACCAGAGTGGAACATTTAAGATTTTTTTTTGTGAATTGATTGTTTCATGTTCATGTCAAGTACTTTGTTAGTATTCATGTCATGTGCCAATGAGACCTTTTGTCCAATGGCATTGCCAGTTAGGCCAGGTAGGATATGATAGGCATGTTGGTTTATTTTGTCCTTGATTGCATTTAAAATTAAATCTATCGGAAAAGGTTCAGAAGAGAGGATTACTAAAGACATTTTGAAAATGGCTCATTATTTTAATCTATTTTTTGTTGAGAGAAGAAAGATGAGAGATGACCTTGTAGAAGCTTATAAGGTTACTTGGAAGATCTATAAGGTAAAAGCTTCATATTTCTGTGGGCTGTACCATAGAAATGAAAGTACAACAGTTTGAGATAAGGAACAGATGTTGCTTCCTGAAGAATAATATGCGGATTTAAGGTTTCACTTTGTCTCAAGGTTTGGTGTATGGGGAAAGCAATAAAGGACTACATGGACCATTATTGTATATATGTTATGTACTAAATAATCAAAGATTTGTAGTAAATATACTCCAACAAAATTATTATGTTGAGAATACTTGTGTTGCAAAATTTATTTTCTAAAATTGCTGTCAACAAGCAATTAGAAAAATTATGAAATTGAGTTTAAATATTTCGTGATAGAGAATAAAAAAAACAAACTTAAGTCATAATATTTCTGGAATTCAGTCAGAACTGTGAATTACATATTAAAATTTACTTAATTGCTTTTGAGGGCTTTATTATGAATGTTTTTACAATTGGTTGCAGAAATTTGAAAAAATAAGCCAAGCCTATCTTCGATTGACCACTGACAGGGACATCAACAAGCCTATGACAAGGGTATGTTGTGAGTTCCAGTGGCAGAGTAAACATGTTTGATTACTTGTAAAAATTTAACAAAGTTCAACATGCTACTCTTTGTTATTGATATAATAATAATTATTGTATGAATTCTTTATCATAAACAGTTTCAAATGTATTGGAAAGATGTTCAGGAGAAACTGTTCTTTATCACAAGAAAAATGTGTTTTTAATAATACCACTTAGTTCAATGACATTGTCATATTACACAGTTGGATAGTGTGATTTTAATACGCTTGTAAATACTGCTAGACAGTCATTTGAATTGATGAATGAACAGTGAAATAAATCTATAGGTTATTATTAAAATCTTACCATGTTTGTTCATGCTTAGACATGTGTATATAGAATTTAGGATCCAATTTCTACTGTTATTAGTATTAGATATTTCTTTAAGATTTATTAACTTATGTTTAAATCGAGATTTTATTTGTTTTTTTTTAAAAGTACAGATTAAAGAGGGCACTCTGAAATAATTGCAAACAATGTGTCTATTGTAACAGTTTCAAAACTATTATGAATGCTGTATAACTGCTAATTAGATTATATTAACTTTGTAGTTTTTATATTTTTGTAATACTGATTAGTCCCCATATTATCAACATGGATACTGATTTGAACCATATATTGAGTAATTTTATCTTTATGTGGCTGTCAGTGGCATAACACTCAGTTTGAAAAATAACATAAAAAGTGGATGAAATTAATTTCCTTTGTAAAAGTAATAATTACTCGGAATAACTGTAATGGTGATATTAGGGTTAAGAAAGTCATTTACAGCATTTCATTTTCAGATATTGTGAAACATCAAATTTCAAAGTGTGATTAGACTGGAGTTAGATTTTGTTGAAATGTGTAATGTGTTTTTGGGTCATTCACATGTGCTCATCTACCCATATAATGAAAAACTGCCAAAGATTAGATCAATATCTCTAATAGTTTCTGATTCACAGCCCTGTAAAATTTAATTATTTTTATTTTTGACAAATTCATTTTCGGGCAACTTTGGCTGCTTAAAGCTGCAAGAGTAATGGTGGTAGAAGGTTGAAATTTGCTACACTGACTGAATTAATCTCACAGAATTCAAAAATGGTCTTAAATCAAGTTTATCTCTCTTAGGATTTGCATAGTGAAGCAGTAAAATCACCTGAAAACCCCAAATTGTAAAAAAACATTGGTTTATGTAATAAGTTTATGTAAGACTTAATATGATACAAAGCTGAATTGTTTTTTCTAATTTCCTATAACATATCGGTTGATAAATCAGCAATTGTTGTAATTAAAAGTCTGTTAGATCTCCTGTAAAAAAATTTAGCTGCATGCAACCTTTTATGAATTAGCTAAAATTAGTCCTGATTTTTAAAAATATTTTTGGAGAGCATGCTTCCAGACTTTGCTAACAAAACAATTACTAGATTGGTCAGTATTAGGTTCAAAATATTTTGATACATTTTGTTTTCTTTTATTAATTTTCATCCTTAAAAGCAAGGGTTTTATGTAACACTGATTGAACTGTATTAATGTTCACAAATAAGTGATGAAAGTGAGTCTATGACAGCTTGTAGGATTGATAATTTTAATAATTTCTGTCATTATTAATTTGTTCTTTGTCACAGAATAAGTGCCAGGCACATTTTTCAAGTGTTCTGGTTTTTAGCGAGTTTGACTCACAACGTTCAAGTTGTGAATTTGAATCTTTGTCACTGAGTGTTTTCATTGGTGTTATAATGTGGTGGTCGATCTCACTATTTGTCAATAAGAGTTGGAAGTAAATGGTGTTGATTAGTTGGCTTCTCTCTAGTCTGGTGGTACTAAGTTAGTGATGGCTAGCACAGATAGTCCTTTGGTAAATAAATTTGAAACTCAAAATGAACTAAACAAACTAAACATTATTCATATGGCTTATTTTATGTAAAATATGTGTAATGTATTTATGGTGGTGATATTCACTCGTACTTTTCTGTGTGATGGAATTATCCATGTTGACACTGAAATAACACCTATTTGGCTAAACACAGAACTTGGTTGGTATAAATTCTGAGTTATAAGTGACAGTTACTGGTCACTGTTATAAGTATTAATGAAAAAAAATGTTGGTGTTTTTATTTATCTATTAAAAATAATGTTTCATATTTAACATGTCAAACTGTTTTATTACCAAGGCTTGTTTCAGATTTCTGTCAGGGTTTTCCGTAAATGTAACTGTTTTTCTCTATTTTTCTTTCTCTCCCCTCTTTATTTAAATTAGATTTAAGTTGGAAATGTATTACTACATTTTTTTTATTTTTTTTTCTGAAGGACACCATGTTATCTTTATTTCAACAAGCCTTTTTTGGTGATAATGGTGAGTGAATTGTAATTTTATCTTAGTAAAAAGTTAAGTTTTTGAAAACCCATACAGTGTTAAAATTAGGGTAATTTGTGATTAATGTCTTACGTAGCTTGGCTGATGCATGTTGGGTAGAAACTTTCCATAACATTAAATTGAAGTACATAGCATTCTAGAATATTCTTTGTAGGTAGTGATTGTGCTGATAGACGGTATCAGATAACCATACATGTCTATTGTATAATGTTTGGGCAGGTCTTATACAACAACTAAAGTTAGAAATAATATTTTTAAAGTAAAAACTAAAGACATGCAGTTTTAAAAGGACTACTTTTGGCAGTATAATTTATTTGTTGATTATTGTAAATTTTTTTTCTTTACATTAAGACCATTTGATATGTATCTGTGATGAAGGTAAAACTAAGCCTAACTGGGAGTTAAAGGGATATATTCTAGTTCATGTTTTAACACTTACTAGTGGAAAGTTATTCATAAATAGCAAGCTTACAAAACAAAACCTAAGATGTAGTATTGATTATATGTCTTAATAATCACATAGTAGGTACATGGTCACTGTGTGTCCTAGTTGATTCTGAAGGTTAAAATGACTTCAAATTTGGTCTTATCACTTTTTTTTCCCAGTGATACATGGCCAAGTCATGAACTTAACACTTGTTTTTCTCTCTCATTTTCGGGTATTTTAGCCTTCGTATTGTCTTTCTCACGATTGGACTCGACTGGAGTTTAATCTTAGTACAATGTAAAACATAAACTTATATACTTTGTTAATTGATGAAATTTTCACAAACTTTTCTTTTATTCAACTGTTCACTGTACACAGAACATGTAGTTGATGTATTCTCAAATGGTTTGTCTCTCTTTTAAAAGTCATCATCCCAGAAGTTATATTAGTGTATCATGAAAGTAAAAGGTATGTCATGTAAACAGAGCAACAGGTGGACATTTTTGAATTCAGTGTGGCATTTTGATGTAACATTTCTCTCTTACAAAAAGATATTCAAACTTTGATTAATCAATGAAACGTACATTGAATTTTAACACCGGAAATATAAATTACAATATGCATTTCAAATTTGACATTGCTTTGTGGATTTCTATGCAGTTATAATTTCCTAATCAAAACTGACAAGCTGTTTGTGGACATGAATTCCCCTGTTACTGTTGTCAGCAAAGAGGTGACCTTTCCTATTCCTCCTCTGTTATCTAGTGTCTCTTTACGGTATAGGGTTACTCTCAGTTGAGGCTGCTTTTCTTAATAATCCAGGATATTCTGGAGAGGGGAAGAACTTTGCTTCTGTTTTTCCAGTGTCTTCTGTTACTAATTTCTCATGATACCAATTTGGATGAACCACCTCTTGCTCTTTTTTTCTTCAATTAGTTACTTTTATTTGTGAGATTTTTGGGCTTTTTTTGGTTACCTTTGAGTCTACTTCTGTCTGATGGCATAAAAATGTCAGTGGGGACTGGTTAGTTTCCTCTTACAACTAATATTGCTGGTTCATGCTAGAAGACTTGCTGCTTTTTTGCATGATAGGATAGATATATCTTGTACTCTCGTTTGTCTCTCTGCATGCATTGGCTTACCACTGCCAGATGGACGTATATTTTGATTCCACAGACTAAATCTGCTTTTGGATATGTGGGATTCCAGACCGGACCCTGTGATCACTTTGATCAGATTATAATTATTCTGTTTGTTGAACCTTTGCTCTTCTTCTGAGATATTTTTCTCTATCTCCCATAACTTTGTTGGAAGACTGTCAAGGGCCCCCACTTTAATTTGATGGTGAATGGGATTATATTACTGACTTTTAACTTGGTCAGGTAGTCAGCTTCTGTTTGTTCTTTGGTTTACATATTGCTAGGATTTATTGAGTAGCAATTCTTTGTTAGAGAAATGTTGGCATTGTGAATTGATCTCACCTGTTTGTTATTTTCCTTAATGGTGATGTCCTATAGCCTTACTTTGGTTCTTGCTGGTAGTGAGGGCACAACTACTCCTCACGTGTCCAAACTTCAGACTTCTGTTCCTTGCTTTATGGATATTCAAAATAGGCTTCTCCATCAGAACTGACTGTTACCAATAGCATTGTTGTGTATCTTAGGTGGGTATGATTTGTAGAAGTGAGGTTAAAACAAGTGATGGACTCGTAGTGTTTCTTCACTGCAGAGCAGTTTGTACCAATCAGGATTGTTTTTTTAATTCACTTTTCCACCTCATTATTCTCCCAACATGGGGATGGGAGTGAGAGTTCAATTACATTTATTCAGGATTTCATTTCCATTTATATGTTGTACCTGAGATGACAGCAGATTGGCAAAGATGTGTTGATCTTTCTCATGTCAGTAATTCTTTGATTCTCCCAGGCTCACAGTGGAGTCCTTTTCTTAACCTACATTGGCATTTCTCACCAGATTTGTTGATGACCATATTTGATGTTGTTGATGCTTTTCTAATGAATTCATCCTGCCCCTATCTACATTTTGTGCACAGAGGTCAGGCCAATTCTGCTCTTTAGGGATCTACCCCTTCATCTACACCATGTTTTCTGCAGGATCATATGGGTTTTTCAACAAGTTTTAAGCTGAGCTCAGCCAACTCCAATGCAGCTCCAGGCTATGGAATGGCAGTCAGGCTCTTACTTGCATAGATGGTTCTATTTCTATTGGAGGTGTGGCCATCCCTCAAATGTATACTTTCTTCAGGATGATCTCTCATGCAGTCCCTTTCATGTTCTCTGTGCAACCAATGTATCAAGAATTCCAATCCACTGGGTCATCTAGTTTCCTTCATCAGGAGCTACATCTTAATTCTTGAGTAGTGGTTCCATTAGTTCCATATTACCATTGGTGTATCTATATTATCCCTATGTTCTGAATTTAATTTTTTCATATATGCCACTCTTTTGGAATGGGATGTGAGTATATTAAAGGTCAGGATTTCCAGGGTATATGGACAGAAGATGAATTTTTCTTCCACACCCCTTATTTAAAACTTCTTACTGTCCAACAGGCTATGCTTCAAGGTCTAGATCTATTACAAGAGAATATTGTCATGATTCTTTCCATTAATTCCACATTGGTCTCTTAACTTTCCTGTCATGGGAGCATGTGGTCTCAACACCTTTGTTTTTGAAGTTTGGTTATTTCTCTATGAGGTTCACTCTCATCATATCAGCCTCCTGGGGTGAAGAATTTTATAGTAGGTCATCTGTCTCAGCCCAGTTGATTTCTCCCAGCTGAATGGATTTTTTATTGCAAGATTTTCTGATAGATTTGTTATCAGTTTAGGTCTCCAATGATAGATGCATTTTCCTTTCTTTTAATCTTAACTACAGGCATTTATTTGGTTTCTAGTAACTCATCTTTGGTCTTTGATGATAGATACTTCAGTCAAGATTGGATAGGTTGCTCCTTTGTACCTTCCCCCAATATTTATGTTACTCAAAGTTCTGACTACAATTCAATACTCTGCTTGAGAGTTATTGGTAACCCAAGATATGTTGGCCCAACCATGGTTTCTTCTTCTACAGTATCTTCAAGAGGGACTGATTCTAACCTTTCCTCTTTGGCTATTGTTGTTGTGGGGTAACCACGATCTAACATTCTACACCCAAACTGTCTCAAGCTCATTGAGATTTAACTTTTAAAGCTGTCTCGTGTGTGCCTTATGTAGAGTTTGAGCCCATTTCACTCAAACTTCACTCAAAAGATGTATATGGAAATAAATTCAGTTATTTTTCAACAGTGGCTGGAAGGAAAAAAAATTAAAGATTTATGTATTGAGATAAATCTGTTTATGTTTCAACTTATGCTGGAGAGAACAAATTGCATTTATTCTGAACTAACAACTTTTTTAGCTGGACTTGGGGTTGGGTGTACTTTGGGCATTTAATTGGGTTTCAAACTGGTATTTTTGATTTAATAAAGTAATATAATAAAGAACATGGAAATTTTATGTGTAGAGTTTTAAATATTTATACATTATGTATAGCAGATAAATGTCATTCATCTTTTATCATTTTCTCTTCTTCAATCCTTTTTTGGATTAAATAGGTTATGAAATGGATGATAGTGTTGAAGATACTTGGGATGATGATTCATCAGTTGAGAGTGAAATTGAAGCAGTCTCCAATGAATTAGGTCATGCAATTAGAATAGGAAATAATGGTAAGAGAATGTTTAAATTATAAAGTTATTTGAAGTGTTTATAAAGACATACGAGATAAAGTGCTCCACCATCTTTCATAAGTAAAGATAACATCATGAAGGTATATTCCCCTATATTTGTGTTGTCATTTTATAAAAAAAATTCCAGATAATTCAGCATGCAACAGGTTTTACATGAAGAACTGTCATTACAGTAATGTACAGAACAGTCATTTTCTGGAATTTCTTCTATGACTGTCAGAAACAGGACACAGACTTCATTTTCAAGAACACAAATTTTAAAGTTTACTTAAAGTCTTTGTAACAAGTCTTGTGTCATGAGATAATGCAAGAAAACCCTCAGCTCTTCCTGCAGTAGACATTAATTTACAAGTTGTATGATTAATGAAGACCATGTTTACTGCCCCAGCTCTTATGTAACATTCATTCTTTTGTCTTATGTATCAATGATGGGCAAATTCAGCATGTTTTATTCATGAATCATTGTTCTATGAGGTCATGAAATACTGTAAAATAACATTTTTCTTTAGGAGTACCTTTGTTCAATTAACCCTTCCACATGAATCTGCTCTTAATGAATAAAGGTGATTTTTGTAAAATGTACTTCAGAAACTGTAACAGTTTTGTATATAATTTTGAAATAACCAGAGAAGTAAAATTAAACAATATTTTTCAGAAAAAATGAAATCAACAACTATGAAAACCCACATTAAGGTATGTGATGAAACAGATATTCTAAATTATCTCCTACAGCATGAACTCAGAAATGTTAAAAATAAATATCACAATTATGTATGTGTTTGTTTTTTTTAGGTTTAATGACAGTTTTAGAAATATTTTCATACAAAATCTTGTTGGAGAAGAATGCAAAAGTTATTTTATGAGTTTTTATTATTATACTTTTCTTCTTGGGGAGATAAAATAATTGAACTTTATTTTTACACATGTATAATTTTTAATAGTAAGCAAACTGATAATTATAATTCAATAACTTGTACTGGAAGAGCTATTACCATTCTGTGGTGACAATTATAAATAGTCTCATTAATGAGTAACAGAGTATAAAAAGGTATTTTCAAGATGGCTGGTATCAGTATTAAAACTTAAACTAAATTACGGTACAATGTTTCAAGCTTTGTAGGTCATCTTCAGGTTAACGTAGAGAGTTTGCAGTTATCTTGAGAATACACTTTTATTTCAAGTGTTTCTCGTCATCAAGAAGAGTGTAAAAAAAAACTCCATGTTCATCCTGCTCTAGGCCATCCATTGTGTACCTTTGCTTCTAGCCCTATTGACCCTTATTATTATATAACACAGCCAAAATGTTAGCTTAAGTTTTCTTATAATGTGTTATTTTACTGCAAACATTATATAAGAAAATTAATGTGGTGGTATTAGAAGTAACAGTTTGGTAAGTGTTGTAATTCATATGTGGTATGTTTAATCATTATTTGTGCTAGATTTAAAAAAAAAATTATTATGATTAATTGGTCCCTTGGACACACATCCCTACATTTGTTTTTCATTCTCTTCTCTTCAAAATATAATGATAAAGGAGAAAGTGGATAAATTATCTAAGATTCTAGCCATCACTTACCAGTTTGGCAATTGTTTTCATTTATTTACTTGTGACTGTCAAATTATAATCATGATACATTTTAAGTTATGCATATGGAATGACCTTGTAAAATAAATACACAAAGGTTTTGTGATCATCGTCTCTTCTGAAAAATCACATGTATATGTTAATGCTCGTATATATCTTATTAGTTTTACAGAACTAAATCTCACACTCAATTGCTGACAGTGCTATCTTTGTCTCTAACATTTTCACATATGCAAGAAAAAAAAATCTGTACGTTCAGACTACTTCTGTAACATTTTAGCTTTGTTTTGTTTTGTGTTAACTGCAAAGAAAGATAAAATGAGTTAAAAAAATGGCTTATACAAAAAACAAGAAATTAACAGGTATAAGAAAACTGAAAATATATATAATGTTTATACACTTTTCATGTGATTTATCTAATATTTTGTATGACTTTAAAGAAACAATGGACAAAAAATACTTTTAGATACGTACGTACTTAAATTTAATGTTAAACATGTACATAGAAAATGGATTAAATGGAGGACATTTATTTAAGTACCATAACTTCATTATACATTACAATGATCAGTAATGGCAAAATACCACTAAGTTTCCCCCCATAAAGTCATGCACATTGTTACAACGTAGGTACATAAAGGTTACCTGTTGTTGTATGATTTTCACGAGCTCCAAAGGGCCTTCAGTTGGACTTGTAAGTTATGATTTTAAAACAGTGGTGGATAAAATGGTTCGTTTAAGAAAAAAATCTTCAGTTACATTTTCTTTTGAGTATATTCTTTAATTCTTTTCAACGTTGATATCTTACAGCGTCTGGAACTTATACTCTGTTTTTCCAGTAACTTCGGTAAATTTTGATTTAAAAAAATGCTGTTTAATACAGAATGAGATTACCAAATTGGATCTTAAAACTCTCAAAACCATATACCAGTTCAATAATCTTTGAAGCTTTAGTAATTATGAAATAAATAATTTACTTGAATCAACAGATTTGTTAATCATTTTAAAGCTGCATTGACTTATTAAAACATCAGAGATAATTTAAAAATATTAGTTCTCTTCCCCATTTAAGTATTTTATAAGGAAAAAACAACATAAAACAAATATTTTTAAACTTGAAAAGTGATATGGTGACCATGGAAAGAAAGAGCAGTTGGAAAATAATTCTTGAAGAAGACTTTATTTTTTTTCTTTATGAATAGCTGGCAGCAGAAAATTCATATACAATATATATAAGGATATGGATTTAATTTTAGTAATTGTTTTATCAGGAAGCATATAAATTAGCTGAAGATTTAATAGCTGAAGAAGAGAAAGATAGGAGGAAAGCAGAGAAAAGGAGAGCAAAAAAGAAGGTACTAATAACTGATGTAGTTGTACTTCATCTCTCTAACTTTGTAGTTGTTTAACAAACAGGTTTCTGTGCTGTGATTATCTCTCATAAAAACATCAAAGTAGACTACATAGAAAGCTTTTTTTTTTCCGAGTTTTTACATACAGTTGTTATTCCAAATAACACGTTCTGAATATTTATTTACTTTTCTGATAAAGTTTTAATTTTAATATGACATTTAATTTGTGTACATTAAATATGTTTTCCTTTTTTTTTATCATCACCCTCAAGTGACATGGTGGTTAGTCTGACAGCAGTGACACCAAAATTTACATATTTGACATTCTTGGTAGGCACAGCATAGATCAACCATTGTGTAGCTTTATGTTTAACAACAAATAAACAATCACTTAGGAGTTTTGATCCTAATCATTTCAGTGGTATACCTGACACAAAAATAGTGTATCTGCAAGATAACATGCTTAATGGTCTGTGATGTTTATTTTTTTTAAAGTTTTGCTTGTAAAGAGTCAAATATATTCCTTTACAATTGTTCTTAAAAACATGATTAACATTGGTTAAGGTTTTAGTTTGAAAAAATGTTCACTTTTTACTTGAACAGAAATTAAGATGAGAGTATGTAAACAGGTATACTTTTTAATTTGAACAGTAAGTAAGGTTTGAGTTAACAGTATGTGCTTTATCTGGACATGAGAATGAAAATCAGTGACAAGATAAATGTGTTTACTGGTTGAGAAAGGCTTAGTTGTTTGAGTCATTTAGTTGTAGTGTCAGCATTATTAGCTATAGTGTTGACAGTGATACGTAGTGTGGTTATCTTAATCTTGTTTTTACTGTTTATTTTAATATTTCTTATAATAAGCACACTTGTCTCTAACATTGTTATATTTACTTTTTTTGTGTATATTGTTCCAGCGGCGTAATGCAAAGAAGAAATTACAAAAAGAATTAGCTCAAAAATCTGACTCTAACAATCAATATGTAAGTTGTTAACATGAAATCATGTTGGTTTTTGTTGTTATGCAAGTTGTAATCTTAAAAGTTTTATGATTTTAAAATGATGGAAAGGCAACAGTATAACAGATCTGTTTAATAAAAATAGATCTGTATGAAAAAAAATTAATGCTATTAACACTTTACTTGAAGTTCATAAGTAAACTAAACATGAATTTGTTTCCTGTCAAGAATGTGAACTGGTTTGTACTGCTATGATGTGATGCTATGAAAGTGGCTAAGTAAAGAATAGTTTGACAGAGAAGAATTTGGTAAAAACAAGAAAAGATTTGACTTATAAATATTCATCTTGAAGTTAAACCATCTTACATTACGACTTAAAAACATTAATTGTTTTGTTAGGTTTACAGTGGTTTTGGTGTTAGGTAAATTAATTTTCATATACTGTGCAACTTGAGATTATTAACGTTTTATGAAGGTTATTAAAGAGGTTCTAAAAATAAAAATATTAAAACCTTTATTGCAAGTTCCAACTCTTTGGTAAATTTTATTAGGTATTATAATTGCGAACTGTCATATAATGCACTCTGAACCTGTTACAGCTGGAAAGCTGCACCCTGGTGTCAAATGCACACATATATTGCTATTTGCACAAATAAAGACAGTATTTCTATATATTTTGTATAATTTGTGAAGGGAAATGTAAAATCATATTTTGAACTTTGATCTCTGTACAGTTTGAAGATACTTTGTGAACATTACACTTAAAGAAATGTTTTTTAATTTGTCTGCCCATCCCAGTTAGTGTTTTTTATTTATTCAGAACCTGTTACTTCTCAGAAATAGATTTATCCATGTTTTGCTGGTTAGTTTTATTTTAACAACACTGGATGACTTGTATTACATGATGTTACAGCAAGTTCTTCATGATTTGATGGCTAAAGCTTAGCCATCAAAGCACAGAGAACCAACAGGTTCAGCTGGTTAGCTAAAACATATTCTTGTCTCTTGATGCTAATGTAAAAAAGGTGGTGGTGGGGGTTTATGAGTCATTTAAAGTAACTAGTGGAAATTTTTGTGGTGAAAAATGAAGGAGTCTAGCAACTACACTAAGCATATATCTTAATATTTGTAATACAAAATAAATATATATACTTGCAGAGACTTTTGTGTCTATAATATCTAATTTTGTGAATAGCTAATGGAGCTGGTATAATTCAAGAGCATGCAGGACATCATTGATTTCAGTTGTTATTTTGTATTTAGAGTAACTTAAGTTCTAACTGAAATGCAAAAAAGATAGAAAATGCTATTTGATATTATGAATTGTAAAAGAATCTCATGTATAGAAGTTTGAAACATAAACCATATCTTGTAAGGTTTTACAATCTATAGCAATGATTGATGTGTGTATGTTTGAAGTCTAAATCAGTAAAGTTATGTTGTAGTACCAATACAGACTGACTATAACAGTATTAAATCAAAAAGAAAAGATTTAATAGATTCAAGTGTTGTGAATTTTTATATTTTTTTGGAAGATGGTAGGAGTATATAGTTCTTAATTTTTTTTTTTTACTTTTTCAGGGGGAAGATATAAAAAATAAAGATGATAAAAGGTACTTTGATTTGCTCACTAATACATGTAATGAGTCCAGTTTCTTGATTGGTTAGTTTAACATCTGTTTTTTAACTTCTTTCCAAAACTCAGGTTAAAAAAGTAGTTTGATGTTTCTTTATACACTCTCTACATTTTGAGAATGGCATCAATAGAAAGTTTATATATTTTTTTCTTATATTTAAATTAAAACAAATGTAAAGACTAGTAGTTTAGTGTCATGGATACCATGTTTCTTTCTTTATTTCATGAGACATACACTTGTTTGAGTCAAAAACTTCCAGCGAAGTGAACTTTTTAAAGTGTTATTGTTTTTGTTTTTTTTATGAAAGAAGTTTGTTGTTTTCATGTATTACTGTTGTACAGTAGTTTGTATTGTAACATTATATAGTTTAGTATAAGAACTAAATTTTAAACCAAAAGTTGCATTTAATACTGAGGGTTAACTGTTGTTTTAACCTTAATATACTCTTCAAAACAAGAAACGCAAAATGGATATTTTTGTTATTTTAAAGAGAAATATATGTAATAATGTTACAAGCTCAGAGTATGTGATGTTACACGTGTTAAGGCACTGATTGTCAGACCAAAATGACAATAAAAGTTGTGCACTTTGAAATCGGAGGAAAACATCGGATTTTTCACCAAAACACATGCGTGTCCAATAAATTTGTTTGAGAGATCTGCAAGTGCAACATGTGCAAAATCCCTATAAAAAGTGACGGGTTCTCTGTTTCCATAGCTCAGTGTTAAGCCACCGATACGCAATACAGTTACGCCAAGACTGACTGAAGCACAACGCAACAATGCCATTGGTCGCTTGGAAGCAGGCGAATCGCGATCAGATGTTGCCAGAGCTGTGAATGTCCACCCAAGCACCATCACAAGGCTATGGAATCGTCACCAACAATATGGATCAACTTGTGATCGTCCACGATCTGGCAGACCTCGTGTGACCACGCCCGCACAAGATTGCTACATCTGATTACGTCACCTTTGGGATAGAACCACCACTGCGACGTCTACTGCTTCAACCATACCAGGGCTGCGTAGGATTTCTGATCAGACCATACGCAACCGTCTACGAGATGCAGGAATCCGACCTCGACGTCCAGTCAGAGGCGTCATCCTCACCCAGCAACATCATCAAGCACGGCTGCAGTGGACTCAGGCACATTGGGTATGGCCTCATTGACGATGGAGGCATGTTTAGTTCAGCGATGAATCACATTTTATGCTTCGTAGGCAGGATGGAAGGACCTGTGTTTACCGTTGCTTAGGTGAACGTTTTGCAGCAAACTGTGTGCAGGATGTTGACAGATATGGTGGTGGCAGCGTTATGATGTGGACTGCCATCGCCTACAATGCCAGAACAGACCTTTTGCACATTCAAGGGAATCTTACGGCTCAACGATACGTTCAACGAGATTCTTAGGCCCCATGTGCAACCCATCATGGTGAACGTCAACAACGTTTTTCAACATGACAATGCCCGTCCTCACGCAACCCGACTCACCACTGTCTTCTTGAGACACCACAACATCAACGTTCTTCCCTGGCCCTCCAGATCACCAGATTTAAACCCCATCGAACATCTTTGGGACGAGTTGGACCGACGTCTGCTACGGTGACAACCTCAATCGCAGACTCTACCTCAGCTTTGCAGGCTGAGTGGACAGCCATTCCACAGGATGTGATTCATCATCTCATCGCTTCCATGGGCAGAAGATGCCAAGCAGTTATTGATGCTCACGGGGGGCATACTCGTTATTGATGTTGAGTGACGTTAAACTTCACCTAGTGAGCGTGGACTTCGCCTTTGCAGACTTTGGATGTTCAGCAGTGAATGTGCAAAGTTTTACACATGTCATACAGAAGTACCCAGAATAAACTTGTTAACAATTTGTCTCATTTTTTGCCTTTTGCGTTTCTTTTTTTGAAGAGTATATGTTGTATTAACCACTTGTGAATCTGGAATTTTGTACTGATATGAGAAAAGGATATTCTCTTTCAAGCTTCATAAAGTGTACTAGTTTCATGTTTTAGATAAGTAGTGAAATATTCAAGTATTTCTTTTGTGGATCTTATAATACAGTTGGCACTGGGATAGTTGTATACCTTCAAATGTGACATCAAAGTCACTTTGAAGGAATGGTGTTGTTGGCTGTTTCCTGTTTTTGGAAGTACTTTCTCCAGAGACTGATCATCCTTGATAACTTTGACAGTGGGTTCAATCAACACTGCACATTCTATCATAACAAGTTTCTTTGCAAGGGTTGAGGTCCATTTTAGACCTCTGTATGCCAGCTTCTAAAACTGCAAGTAAGAAGACACAGAGATTCATTGGTGTCATACCAGGGGACTTAATGTGTTTCTGGTTTGTTTGGCAGTCTTTATCATAGAAACTGAATCTGGCTTTGATTCCTCATTTCTTACTTCTTAATTGACTGCACCAAGGAATGTCACCAGTTTCACCTTATGGACTTTTACTCTCTTGGTATGTAGGTTTGACCCTCTAGTCAGTGTGCTCAAACGTTGGTGTACGAATGAGAGTGACAGACAAATCCTACTATTTGGTCAGACAAGAATAGCCTAAGAGTTGGCATGGGTGATGTTAACTAGCTGTCTTCTGGTTAGTCTTCCAGTCAAAATGAGTGATGTCTGTACACAGATAGCCGTTTCTGTAGCTTTGTACAAAAGTTCTAAAATAAAATCATAAAGCAGAGAATTTTATTGATGTGAAAATATCATTATGTTACTGCTTAGTAAAATAACACCTAATTTATTTTCTGTTACATTTCAAACAACTAAAATTGTGACTTGTTCCAGGAATTATGAGTCGTCATCTTCAGAAAATGAAGAAGAGGTAATTATTTACTTCATATGTCTCCTGTTTTTAATCAGTTAACTTAGAAACAGCAATTGGTTATTTGAGGATGATGAATTTCTACGTTAATTTGAAAACCACCACAGAGAAAGAAAAAGGAAACATTTATAAGAACGAACATTACAAGACAAAAATTTTTTTAAAATTCATTTCTTAATGGTTGACTATGAATTATTTTATTAAAGAAGCACTGATAGTTGGATAAAGATAATTAGTTGTATTTTTGGGTCAGCATTAAGCTTATGAACATACAATACTTAAATGTGGGGTTTGATTCCCTGCAGTGTACAGTACTTGATTGGGTCATTGTGTTGTTTTGAGCTAAAAACAACCATAGTAACAGCAATAGTTGTTCAGATTATGTTGCTAGTGATTGTGTGTTCACAGTAAATGAATCAAATTCACTGTGCATTTAATTTATTTGTGTCATTCTTTGATAACATTTTTATCTCAGTGTTTCACCGAGATGCTGAAATGACAATTGTACAGAAAGAACTGGTTTTTAGGTGCAAATGATATAGAAAATTAAAGATAATAGTAAGGTTATTTTGAGTTATAACTTATAAAAGGGAAGACCTGAAGGCTATAATACATTGTAGAATACAACCTGATATTTATTAATTAACAGTTTAAACAACATGGCTAAGTGTACTGGAACTTGGATGGAGCTTACTTTAGTCATTTTATTTAACTACTTGCAGCTACACAAATAGTATTTTCATTGTAAAATATGAAGTTACATTTGTGGAGTCACTTATGGTTTTATTGCTTTAATCACTGTGATTCTAAATGATGCTACTGTAGTCTGATCTGTGCTTGAATTTAAACATTGTTTTTAAGTGGTTCTAAACAGCCTTAACTAACACTGAGTCAGGCCAGTTGTTAATGTAGACAGTACACAGGCTACTCTTATACATTGTTTTAGTGTTGTGTGTAAACAAGATCTTTGTTCTTACTTCTAGTTGGTTTGTGTTTTACAGGACTTGGATCCAAACAGTGCTTTTGTTGCTATAGCAGCAAGTAAAAATAGAAAAGCACGTAACTTAACACGGAATAAAACCAAAAGTAAAGAGCGGCCAAAACTTCAAACAGGTGTTGATGAAGAAAAGCAAAATGTGAGTGAGCTGGGAACGTTATTGTGTGTCGTTTGGATGTAGGATTAGTTGTTCTTCAGATAAACTGTTTTATTCTAAGCCTAACTTCATTGTAGGAAATGTGTCAAAAGAATGTTTTTATCTTTATTCTGCAGGTCATTCTCTGAACATGTGTTAAAATATTTGTGTATTCAGATAAGTTCTTTCAAGTATGAAATGTCAGACTTAATGAGATTATATTTAAATGCATAATATAATAATATTTCGTTTTTGTCTGTCCTTAAAATTCACATGCTCCATACTACCTGAATGTGCATGTGTGCACACTTCATTTTAATGCATATAAACTAAGGCTGATGTAAACGTACTTCAGTAGACATTTTGTATGACAGGATACAAAAGTGTATCAAAGTTTTTGAAAAAAAGATTTAACGTTAGGCTGTACAGTAACATTGTAAGTTGATTTATTAATAGCATTAAGTACAGTAAATTTTAATCTAAAATAATAACTAAAACAAAAAGCATATACAAGGTACAGTGTTAATTTATCTCCTTATCAAATATAGGCCATATTTAATAGAAGTTAATCTTATGTTAGGCTTAAGACATGTAGACTTGTATAAACTCCAGTGTCTATGATTAGAATTATTTTGTATTATTCTAAAATTTTCTATTCAAAGATACTAATTTGACTACAGATCTTTTGTGGGTCTCTGCTAGTACTAAAGTATTTCACAAAATAAAATGTTTGGACAACAGTAATAATAAAAGTACAAGACCAAAACAAGCATGAAATGAAAAATATATTTATTCAAACGTACCTGGTCATTCAGTTGGAATGTTGACTCTAAGACCTTGCTACTTATATCGTCACAAAATACTGCAAGCTTTTAGTAAGGTACTGAAATCTTTTGTAAAAAATCAAACAAAAAACAACAGATTCACATGTTTTACACATTATTTAAAATGATAAAATTAGATGAAGTAACTTTTATGTAAATGTAGCCAATAATATCTATGAATTGTTAGAAAGAACAAGATTTAAGAAAATTATGAGTTACTAAATAGAGATAGAGGTCCATCAGATATCTGTATACGAGCCTAATGGAACTTCCTGTGAGACTTGTGAAGAAATGTAAACTTATACACGGGTCACATGACCTAGCTAGGAAGTACGACACTCGTGTCTTGTGGGATAACTCCTGGTGGTGATGTTGTAAACATGTTATAGACTGAGGGTTGGCCTGAATTAAACATTTTTGGAATAGTGTATCAACTTTAATGTGTTATTTATTGAGTATTATTTTATGAAAATATCTGTATTCCATTTATGTCTGATAGAGAAATGCTGCAGTAAGAAACCATAGAATTTTTTTCAGTTTTGAAGTGCTGGTAGCTACATTTTTATATTGTTAACAGAACAGTACTCAGCTGAATAGAGATTGTATTTTGAGCAATATTATATTTTGGTATTAAACATTAACATGAGAACTATAAATTTAAGTACCTTTTCTAGTAAGGTGGTGATTATGATAAAGAGAAAATGCTTTTAAGTATATAAGAAATATAAATACTAATCAGTGTTTCTAAACATTAGCACATTATAAGGAAAATGGCTTAATGCATTTTATACTTTAAAGGAACTATGAAATGGTAGTGCTTATATGTAAAATAAATGATGAAAACAGTACCTGTTTGCTAAAGAGTATTATAAAGTGTTTCTTGTATTGGTTTCTAAAGTAACGAGTGTCATGAAACACTTTCTTCAATCTTTCAGGTGACTGATATTGATCCTGTTGTCCTTCAGAGTAGACAGTTAGCGAGTGAGTGTTTTCTTTATGACAGTTTTAATAATATGGGAACTGGGTATAATTCATTGGCTCATTTTGTACCACTTAGAATTATAATTGTCCCTCACCTTATTTTAGAGCACAAGAATTATCGTCATAGCTAGTATTCAGTTGTTTCTTAAACTCCAAGTAAACATATGAGAACAGATTTTTGTGCAGTTTTGGAATCAGATCTTGACAACAGATGGTTATTGCTGAAATTTAATGTTTATATATGTTTTTATGAGCTCTGTGTGGATGTTATTCTGTTAATGTCTGAAGTCTATTCATCAAAAAAGTTATGTAAAAAAATCTGTCTGCTGATATGATCACATGACTGACAGGTTGACAGAGAACTTCATGACTTGTTGATAAGTTGACAGAGAACTTCATGACTTGTTGATAAGTTGACAGAGAACTTCTTGACTGGCTGACAGGTTGGCAGAGAACTTCTTGACTGACTGACAGGATCACAGAGAACTCCATGACTTGTTGATAAGTTGACAGAGAACTTCTTGACTGACATAGAGGTTAGCAGAGAACATCTTGACTGACTGACAGGTTTGCAGAGACCTTGTCAACTCGTCAGTCAGTCAAGAAGATCTTGACAGAGAACTATATAATATACATAGTGCAGACCTAATTGAAGAAGTTTTTGAAGTAGTTTGTTTAATATATATAGTGAGGACCCATTTGAAGAAGTTTTTGTAGTAGTTTCTAAAATATATATAGCATGGGACCCATTTGAAGACATTTTTGTAGTAATTTGTGCCTTGTATAGTGTGCACCCATTTGAAGAAGTTTTTGTAATTTGTGCAGTATATGTAGTGTGGATCCATTTGAAGAAGGTTTTGTAGTATGTATAATATATATAGTGTAGATCCATGTGAAGAAGTTTTTGTAATAGTTTGTATGAGATATATAGTGAGGACTCATTTGAAATAGTTTTTGTAGTAGTTTGTAAAATGTATATTGTGTGGACCTATTTGAAGTAGTTTTTGTTGTAGTTTGTAAAATGTATATTGTGTGGACCTATTTGAAGTAGTTTTTGTTGTAGTTTGTAAAATGTATATTGTGTGGACCCATTTGAAGAAGTTTTTGTAGATGTTTGTTCAATGTGTATAGTGTGGGCCCATTTGAAGAAGTTTTTGTAGTAGTTTGTTCAATATGTATAGTATGGACCCATTTGAAGAAGTTTTTGTAAGTTTTACAATATATAGTGTGGATCCATTTCAAGAAATATTTGTAATTTGTGTAATGTATATATAGCGAGGACCCAGTTGAAGTTTATGTAATTTGTACAATATATATATTTTAATATGGATCCATTTGAAATTTTTGTAGTAGTTTGTATAACATATATAGTGTGGATCCATTTGAAGTTTTTATTTTGTGCAATATGTATGAGGATCCATTTGAAAATTTTTGTAGTTGTGAAATATATATAGTGAGGACCCATTTGAAGAAGTTTTTGTAGTTTGTAATGTATATATAGTATGGACCCATTTGAAGTTTTTGTAGTAGTTTGTAGAATACGTATAGTAAGGACCAATTTGAAGAAGTTTTTGTAGTAGTTTGTACAATACATGTAGTGAGGACCCATTTGAAGAAGTTTTTGTTGTAGTTTGTTTAATATATGTTCTATGGATCTATTTGAAGAGGTTTTTGTAGTAATATGTACAATATATATAGTGTGCACCCGTTTGAAGAAGTTTGTTAAATACATATAGTGTGGACCCATTTAAAAAACTTTTTGTAGTAGTTTGTAGGATATATAAAGTAAGGACCCAGTTGAAGAAGTTTTTGTAGTGGTTTGTGTCCACACTATATAAATTTTACATTTGAAGAACATTTGTTGATTGTATGATATATATAGTGTGGACCCATTTCAAGAAGTTTTTGTAGTAATTTGTGCAATATACATACTGTGGACCCATTTAAAAACGTTTTTGTAGTAGTTTGTACAATATGTATAGTGTGGATCAATTTGAAGAAGTTTTGGTAGTAGTTCGATAATATTTATAGTGTAGATCCATTTGAAGAAGTTTTTGTAATAGTTTGTACAATATATATATTGAGGACATATTTGAAAAAGTTTTTTGTAGCAATTTGTACGATATATATATTGTAAAGACCGATATGAACTAGTTTTTATAGTAGTTTGTAAAATATATATATAGTGTGGACCCATTTGAAGAACTTTTTTAATTGTTTTTTATGTTATGTATAGTGAGGACCTGTGTGAAGAAGTTTTTGTAGTAGTTTGTTGGTTGGTTGATTTAGTGTTTTATGGCACAAAGCAGCTAGGTTATCTGCGTCAAACATCCAGTAAAAAGGTAAAAGGAAATTCAGTAAAATTCATAAAAGTAAATTAACGTAAAACAAAACAGAGTTAAAAAATAAATAAATAGCATAAAACTAATGTTTACGTCTAGTCTACAACGTCAAAAAAAAACTACAGTAATTCAAGTTGTAAAGGACTTTCCGTATCGTGACTGTAATAATCATAACTTGCCAGGAAGACTAACAGGTAAGTATAAAAACCACTGTCAGTCACCTGAAGTTGACCTTTCCAGTCCTGGTTTTGAGTTACTTAATGTTACAGTTAGTTTCAAATTTAAAATTGAACAAGATGTGATTTTAAAAATGAGCCACATTAAAAGTAGTAAAGTATATATTAAAAACTTAAATGGCTTTAAAAAGATTAATGGCCTTTAAAAAACTAAAAACACTATCAAGGTGGACAGTGTCACCATCACCAATAACACTGTCTAATGTTACAGACAAACCTTGGGACAGAACATGCTTAAAATGGTGCCATCATTGTGAATCATAATGAAGACAAGAAAGTAAAATGTGGCTTATTGTGATCTGAGTGTTACACAAAATGCACACTGGTGCATCAGTTCCAGATAAAAGAAAACTATGAGTTAAAAAACTGTGACCAATGCGTAGTCTAGTCAGAACAACTTCCTCTTTCTGATTCTTACGGGAACAAGACGGCCAAAGTCCAATGTAGGGTTTTATTTGGAAAAGCTTGTTTTTGCATTGCTTACTCCAAGTCGACTGCCAGCTGGCATGGAGTCAAGCCTTGAGTACAGGACCATAGTCCATGTATGGGAGAGGCACAGTGATCATAATGCCAGAGCAGATAGACTTAGCTGCAGTATCAGAGAGCTCTTTTCTGCAAATACCAACGTGGCCTGGTATCCAGAAAATTGGATAGAAGTAGATGTTAAAAATAAATAGGCCATTTGGTTTTGAATATTGGCAAGAACAAGGTGTGAACCAACATGAAGTAATTCCAGGGCCAGTAGAGAACTGAACGAGTCAGTATAAATCCTGCAGTTTGAGTACTGCTTTGCTTCTATGTGACTTAGGGCAAGAGAAATGGCATAGAGTTCAGTAGTGAACAGAGAAGGTGTAGAGGGGATTCTGCACGCAACCACCGAACCACAACAAACTATGGGAGAGCCCACACAGTCACCTGATTTCAAACCATCTATACAAATAGGAATGGAAGTATGGTTCAAAAGATGTTTGGCAAATAGCAGACAGTATTTCCAATCAGGAGTGTCTACTTTTCTCAAATGACTTAAAGAAAGGTCACAGTTGGGGACTGTAAGAAGCCATGGTGGGACGGGCTGACCAGTGGATACAGCAGTGTTATCCAAGGACAGACCCAATTCATCTAACTGCTTCTGGATTCGAAGGCCAAATGGAGCAATGGCAGACCATCTGGTCTGAAAATGCATGGCCCATTGAGGAAGGAAAACACAACCCGAGGTGGGATGCTTTGGTAAGGAACAAAGTTTCGAAGCTTATAGTAAAGACAGATGCAAATGGCAGAGGTGAAAAGAAGGTTCATGAGACTCTATGTATAAACTCTGAACTGGGGAAGTGCAGAAAGCCCTGGTGCAGAGCCAAAGTCCTTGATGATGAATAGTCTAGCATCTTTAAGGCCGATGGTCTGGCAGAGCCATAGACCAGTGATCCATAGTCAAGTTTTGATCAAATAAGAGCATGATATCTCTTTAGCATAGAACGTCGATCTGCTCTCCAAGTGGTGGTAGAGAGGACACAGAGGATGTTTAGTGCTTTTGTACCTTTGACCTGTAGCTGCTTGATGTGTGGTAGAAAGGTTAGTTTATGGTCAAAGATAAGCCCCAAGAACTTAGTCTCAGAGACCACAGGCAGCACAACTTCACTGATATGGAGTTCAGGATCAGGGTGAATACCCCATTGATGGGAAAAGTGTCAAATCCACATGAACTCGGAATCTCCTGTCCATTAAAAAATTTTTAGTAAGAATGGGCAGATGGCTACGCAACCAATGTATATGGAGGTCTCGCAAAATGCCATACCTCTATGTTGTATCATAAGTCTTCTCAATGTCAAAGAATATTGATACAAGATGTCGTTTGAGAAAGGCTTCTCTGATTGACGTTTCAAGTCGAATCCGGTGGTCCATAGTGAAGCACTGTTGTTGGAACCCACACTGGGTGGGTGAGAGGAAGTTGTTTGATTCGAGGAACCAAACAAGATGAGCATTAACCATCGTCTCTGAGGTCTTACAGAGACAGCTTGTTAAAGCAATTGAACGGTAGTTTGGAGGAATCTTGGGATCCTTCTCAGGTTTGGAGAAAGGCAGGACAATAGCCTGACACCATGCATTAGTAAAAACATCATCCTGCTAAACCTGGTTAAAAACAACCAGAAGGATAGCAAGAGAAGCAGGAGATAAATGGCACAGCATCTCATGGAGTATCATCAGGTCCAACCGATGAAGGGCCAGTTTGAGTTCCACCAGTGTAAAGGGACAATTATAGTCATAGAGAGGAGCAGCTTGAAAGGAAAGAGGTGATTGCTCTGCCCAAGTCTTGATAGCTAAAAAGGTGGAAGAAGAGGCAGAAGTGCTAGATACCCGGCAAAAGCTTCCACCTAGAGTATCGGCAATGCTCTGGGTATCAATAACTTCCTGGCCATCAGAGAGCAAGATCGAGAGGGGGGACAGAGTGATATTTCCCACTGACCTTTCAAATCTTGTCTCAAATGACCTTGGAACTAGTGGCAGAGGATATGCTGGTTGTGAACTTAATCCAAGATTCCTTTTGGCTTTGATGTCTTACCCATCGAGCATGTGCATGGGCCCACTGGAAAGCGATGCAGTTAAAGAATGTGGGATATCTATGGAAAGTATCCCAGGCTCGTTTTTGAGCCTTCTGTGCCATGTGGCAGGCAGGATCCCACCATGGATGAGGATATAGTGGAAAAACATGTCGAGGTTTTAGGAATACATTGAGCAGCTGCTTATACAATACAGTCAGTTACTGCTGCCACACAGTCCTCTATAGATGGCTTACAGGCAATGGTAGGATCAAGTTCTGTGAGAGCAGTGAAAGAGGGCCAGTTTGGCTGATCCAACTATCATTGGGGCATGTGGGTCGGGTGGCATCGACCACGGCCAGTCTCTCTCAAAATTATAAGAAAATGATCGCTGCCTCGTGGATTATTGTCAACCCTTTATGAAAAATGGGAAAATATGATGGGGAGCAAATTGAGAGATCAGTAGCAGTAAAGGACTGACTAGGTGCATGGAAATAAGTAGAAGAACCAGTATTGAAAAGAGAAAGATTGTGATCATTGAGCATACGCTCTATAGAGCTACCCCTCCTATCAATACCAGCACTTCCCCAGAGGGGATGATGTCCATTAAAGTCCCCCAGGATGAAAAAGGGAGACGGAAACTGTTCAATGAGAGCATCAATGTCTGATTGATCACTTGTCTCTCCATGTGACAGAAAGAGAGAAGAAACAGCAATGGTATGACCCAAGGAATTACAGATGGCTACAGCCTCCAAGGGTGTGTCGAGTGGCAAAGACAGGGTGGGTACATACTGATCAACCAACAGTGCCACCATCCATGCACTTGTCCATCACACAGCTTGTAATTTCTGTATAAAGAAAACTGCCAAAAGGTGACTGTATCAGCAGGTTTCAGAAATGTTTTCTGTAAGGAGAGACAAACAGGATGATAGGAAGCAATCAGTGTTTTGATGTCATCCAGATTAGAATGTAAACCTCAACAGTTCCATTGTATTAGGGTGGCCATTTTTTATTAACATGTAGGCGAATTGGGTGGAGAACCCTTCTGTTTATGACCATGTCTTTTTTCCTTACTTTCCTTATTCGAGGGAGGTCTGTCGACCTCCATGGATCCTGCCCTGGATCGATTGGGCAGGTCTTTGCTGTTGGAAGGGGATTCCAGAGACTGAGGATGTGAATGAATGATTGTTTTGCATCTTGGGGTGAGAGAGGAAGATGGATCTGAGGAAATGCCTCTACCTGGAACCAAAGGATGTGGATCTTGGGGTTTGGTGAAATGTATATAAGGAACAGAGATTGGTGTTGAAGTTGATTCATTAACTTTTTTGACCTTGAAGGTCAAAAGACTTTATTTGTTTGGAGAACGATTCTTTAGAGGCACAGAGAGATCTCTTTGCACTCCCACAGTAGCTGTGGAACGAAGTGCAGCAGCATGTGTCCGAGATGAGGTGGTGGACAGCAATTTTTGAACCTCAGAATAGGTAATGTTATGAATCGTTTTCAAACATTGCACTTATTTTTCTTCCAACCATTTAAAGCAAGAACAAAAGTGGGATGGATGAGAGCCATTGCAATTGATGCAGTGAGGATCCATTTCACACTCATAGGCATGATGGTCCTTGCCAATGCAATGAGCACACGTCAAGGAGCCACGACATGACATCTTCGAGTAACCAAACCATTGACACTGGAAACATCGGAGAGGGTTTATAATGTATGGCCATACTCTGCAATTAAGATAACCTGCCAGAATGAGAACATTGGTCGGCACCATAATTCCATCTTTGCGAGTGGAGATATGCATCACTGCAGAAACTCCTTGAGTGGAGAAACCAGCGGGTATCTACGATTCTGGGAGGTTCTTCAAATCCCTCTCAACAATAACTCCTCATGATGAATTCAAAGTAGCATTAGGTGTAGCCTCTATATGTATATTCCCAATTGCCTTTGAATGCAACAGGAATTCACTGTGTTAAGATGTGGATGTTTCCACCAATATGTCATCAGATCGAAGCTTTTTTACTGACTTTGGAGAGCCAGCAAGTCCCTCTCGTCCCTTCTAAATGAAAAAGGAAAACATTTGCCCTAAAGGTTTGTCTGAAAGTGAGTGCAATAAAAGAAAATGAGGTACAACACGTAGTACGGATGGTGAGGATTGCTACTTAGAATCTTCAAAACGTGGTTGTTTACCTGTAGACTGTTTTTTTCACTATTTTATTAAGATTTTTAATTGGAGTATCTGTAATAAAGAAAGGGAAATTTTGGGGCCCACTGACCCCACACACCATGAAGCCCTACAAGGGAACTATACAAAGTCAAACAAGGACACTGCAGCAATGCCAGGGTTTCATGAGCACTATACCCAAACATCAGCATCAGATATAATGTCCACAACACATGTTGAGAACATCCAACACTGGTACTTGGTTGAACCTAGCCCAAGTGAACCAGCCGGTTGACCCAAGGGGGGCCAGTCCAAGGTCACCTGTCTACAGGAATTCAAGGCCAAAGTGGTGTGATAGGGTTGGACCCCTCAACCACCAGGATCCTCTCCTCCCCTTCACGGGTTGCCACGCAAGGCAAACACATAAGTGGATGTTTAGATCCCAGAGGAGGTAAACTGAAAGAACAGAACCTTCTCTGGGAGGTCCCCTCACCACATACACAAATCCACACTGAGAGGGAAGTTTGTACAATATATATATAATGAGGACCTGTGTGAAGAAGTTTTCATGGTAGTTTGTAAAATGTATATAGTGTGGAACCATTTTAAGAAATATTTGAAGTAATTTATACAATATATATAGTGATAACTTATTTGAAGAAGTTTTTGTAGTAATTTGTGCAATATATATAGTGAGGACCTATTTGAAGAAGTTTTATAATTTGTGCAATATATGTAGTGTGGATCTATTTGAAGAAGTTTTTTAATTTGTGCAATATATGTAGTGTGGATCTATTTGAAGAAGTTTTATAATTTGTGCAATATATGTAGTGTGGATCTATTTGAAGAAGTTTTTTAATTTGTGCAATATATGTAGTGTGGATCTATTTGAAGAAGTTTTTTAATTTGTGCAATATATGTAGTGTGGATCTATTTGAAGAAGTTTTTTAATTTGTGCAATATATGTAGTGTGGATCTATTTGAAGAAGTTTTTTAATTTGTGCAATATATGTAGTGTGGATCTATTTGAAGAAGCATTTGTAGTAGTTTGTGGAATATATATACTGTGAAACCATTTGAAAAACTTTTTGTGGTAATTTGTGCAATATGTACAGTGTCGATCCATTTGAAGAAGTTTTTGTAGTAGTTTATACAACATGTATAGTGAGAACCCTTTTAAAGAAGTGTTTGTGTAGTAATTTGGCAATATACATACTGTGGACCCATTTGAAGAAGTTTTTGTAGTAGTTTGTACAATATGTATAGTGTGGATCCATTTGTAGAAGTTTTTGTACTAGTTTCGTGGGACCTTTCAAGTCCTCTTATACGAAATAAAAGATTTCCTTAAAATCTACCAACTAGCACTTTGACAGTTGTAGTTTTAAGAAATTGAAAGTAATAAATGTTATAAGAACAATTTTAAATATGGTAAGATTAATTAACTTTATAAATATAAGAGAAGTGCACTTTATATTAACATTGTTTTATTAATTTGATTTTAAAGAGAGGTTGTTTTAATATTTTGAGAAAAGTGTCAAATTGTGGTGATTTATTTCTTAAGAAATGTTTAATTGAGATGTGGTTGTGATCTGTTGTCGAATAAATTACGATTAAAAGTTTGTGTATGAGCTTTGTCATTTTAGGTTATTTGTTTTTTATGTTTTCAGTTAGAGGAAATGAAATGGCAAGTTTAGGACGTTATCAAGAAGCAATACAATTATTTACTAAAGCCATAAAACTAGACCATAGGGATTATAGGTATTCTTTCATTTTTTGGTTAATTAATATTAATTAATATAATTAATATTTGAGAGTTCTGATGGAGAAAAAAAAATCAGTAATATTTAAAGTGAAAAGATAAAAGCTGAGAGAGGATTTTTGTATGTACATTCAGCTCTTTGTTGTGTTTTTTAAGTAATTGTAACTTCAAAACATATCTAATCTTGTTTGGCGCCACACTGTATTTGCAAAGAAATATTTGCATGCTCAAATTCTTTCACTCCCATGCACCTCTTGATTTCTTCTAGATTTGCCAACCTCCAAGAGTTGTTATTTTTCTGTAGTGGGATATTAGTGTGGTATTGTATTTCGTTACTTAACCTCCATTTGTATTTCATTACGTAACCTCCATTTGGATCTCTATCACCTTGTACCAGGTTTCATTAATCCCTTAAGGTATATTTCATTGTCTTTTTGTGGACTGTGGGCATTGTCAGTTATATTTGTTTGCCATTAATACTGCACAGACTTTAAAATTACACTTATATTCTCCTTTACCTAGATCATTTTTTCCTTCCCAAAACATTGATGGTGCAAGAGTGTAATTCCTTATTCTCTTCTGTTTACCTTCCTCCATTTACCACCTCTGTTCTTGATATGATCCACTTAAACTTCTGTGTCCTGTCTGTTCTTTTCATTGTTACATTGCCCCTATGGCTTCTTCCCACAGTAATTGTTCCCACATTTTCATTCCTTTGCAGCTATCCCTGTTTGTGATCTTCCTCCTTCCACCCTTATGAGTTGGGTTTGGATTTTAATTTGATTGGCTTTGTTCTTTCTTTTCTTCCTGTAATTTGTTCCAGATGTCTTCCCATCAGGTTAGGCATCTTACTTCTACCCTGGCATCCCATCTGCAACCTCTTCAAGCGCACATGTCAACAACTCTGAGTACTTCATCTCTCACCATCTGTGTGCGCAGTGTTACTATTTCTTCCTCGTAGAGTTATCATCTTCCACTTGTTGCTGGTTTTCAGACTTCACTAAGACTATAGCCGGATAATTATTCTTTCTCTTGTTCAGGACCTGAACCATGATTTGACCAGGATCCAGCTCTGTGGCAAGTGGTGCCCATTCAGGTATTCTTCAGTCTCTTAAAATTGCATTAACAAAACCTGCAAGTGTGTAAAGCTATATTGGCTTAGATTTCAAATTTCCATGGGCACAAAATATACTGTTTATTTATAATCACATAAACTTGATGGGGTTTTCTACAAGATTGCTTGTGGGTTATTCAAGATTTTTACTTCACAAATATGCCCATTAGAGACTGTCATGGACTTCTCAGATAAAACAGAAGGTGACTGCTGCCAAACCATGCCATTCCTTGATTAAACAGATCAACTTCAGTCTGCTTTTCAAAATAGGATTTTGTGGTCACTAATTGCACTCTCTGGTTTGAACATTCCTCCAGACTATACTGCATTTTTCTCCCTGTTTCTTACAGTTTAATATGAAAGTCCTTACCACCTTCTAGTTCCAAACTGATGGGGTGGTAGACCATGGAGGTATCCTCCCGAATGAGAGATATACAATATTATCAATAAAGACTCCACTCAGTTGAGAGTATAGTAATGGTATTCTTCTGGTGTGGGCAACAAGATATCCTCCAAATGGATGTTCCATCTCTCCATGGGTTTGTACAAAGGGATGTTGTAGTCTTGGAGTGAGCCATCATGATGACTGGGATCCCTTATTGTATTCCCCCACATGGAAGTCAATTTCTGGTGGTTGAGTTTTGGATTTAAAGCTGAACAAATCACTGTGTTTTTGCTGTTGTTGTGAATTTGGAATCTCTCATTCAACCCCCTCATTTTTATTATAGAATGTGGTTCACATCATGGTATACCTATGTTCTGTCTCATTAGGATGCTTTTCTCTCAGTTTTCTGCTTAGATCTGTCACATTTTTTCCAAAGCTAAATGAAGTTTATACCTGGTAAAGAAGTGTGTGATCTCCCACGTATAGTTCGTGTAAGTGCTTTGGATGCTTCTACTTTATACTTCACACACTCCCCTCTACCTATTCAGTGTGGAATTTAGCTACATATGTAAGGTACTTTGTCAGAAGGTATAAATTTCTGGTAGGTACTTACTTCCACCCACGTTTTCTTCCTTTCATATCCACTGTTAACTGGTGCTTGAGTTTCTGCCTAAACTTGAAGGGATAGTCAGGTAGGATAGTGTGTGGTGCTACTATCATACAACAATCAATTAAACCATGTGAATCATAGGGTGCGTGGGAGATAAAGGCTTGAGGCATGCAAAAAAAATTTTGGAAGTACAGGGTAGCATTGAATGAGAATAACTATGCACATGAGCAGAAATATGTACCTGTCGGAAATATATTTCAGTGTAGGAAGATTATAACATCTGTTAAGTTACACTTTATTGTGAGATTAGTAAAGTAGTACTTAAAATGTATTCTCAGTGAGAAATGATAGTCCTAGAAAAACAGGAAATGTTTTTACACTTATGGCCATATTTCAGGCTTTGGAGAGTCATTTTTTTCTGTTGGTGTGGATCTTATCAACACTGTTTCAAAGCTCTTTTTATTTGTTTTTAGTGATTGCAGTTCAACTTGCTTAGTGAAAGAAGAATGACTTTTTTCTTTTTTTCCTCAGGTTTTTTGGGAATCGATCATATTGTTACGACAGATTAGGTGATTATAAAAAGTAAGATATAAGTTTTGATAATCCTTATTCTTCAATCCTTCATGTATTAACTTTTCCTTGTTTTTGATTAGTTTATTGTCTTGTATTTGGTTTTGATCAGAAGTTCTAAATATTTATTGTTACTTTATCTGACTTATCATAGTGCTTCAGAACCTAAACGGATCTAACAAGTTCCTGCGCTTAATATACTGTACTGTGAATCTGTGGCTTTGCCAGCAGAAAAAGTCCTCTACACTTTAGGGCTGTGGGGGACATTATAATAGTTCACTATTCAATTAAAGGATCGGGGGTGTTTACTAGCTGCCTTTCCTCTCATCTAAATTGGATAAGTGCAGATGAGCCCT
Organism: Tachypleus tridentatus; assembly: GCF_004210375.1. Taxonomy (NCBI): domain Eukaryota; kingdom Metazoa; phylum Arthropoda; class Merostomata; order Xiphosura; family Limulidae; genus Tachypleus; species Tachypleus tridentatus. Next base: position 139,252,873 of record NC_134830.1, read on the forward strand.
TGAGTAGTATTAAAAGGCTAAAACTCTAGTTCTTTGTGCATATAAATAATTAAAACAAACATTTAACTTCTTAGATATACATTTTCAAAACTATTTCTTGAATCTTTGTTTTCATGCTGTTGACAGTCTCAAAATAAAGTTTTAAAACTGTATACCAAAACATGTTAATCATAATATGTTTTAATTATCCCTAGTGTAGCTTTATGTGAAGATTCATGAAAGAAATGATGCTCCTAACAACATCCAGTGTTTCTTAATTATTTTCCAAATACTTGAGTTTGTTTTAAATAGTGATAAGTAAAGCTATTCTTTAGTTAACAATGTTGTGAATTGCATTAGACATAATTTTACTAACTTTGTTTCATATTCAGTTTAAAACTTAGATTGTAGGTTTTTTTAAGATCTCTTGTGTGAAATGGGTTAATTCTTATTTCACTTCCATGCTCAAATGGCATTTTTCACAAAATTTCTAATAGCAGAAGTATGAAATATACAATTTAAAATCCAGTTTTCTCAACATCGTAATAAATATTAGTAATTAAATTAATTATAACAACTTTAACAGACGTGTCAACAAATGCCTTTATCATTTAGAATGTAGATTGGTTCTTTGTATGTAAGAAAAATGACTTAATGTGAGTTCCAGTCTTTTTTTAGTAATGAAATTCCAATCATTTTGCAGAGCATTATCCGATGCTGAAGAAGCCATATCATTATCGCCTCAGTGGCCAAAAGGTTATTTCAGGAAAGGTCGAGCTTTGAGTGGTTTAAAGGTGGTGATATTTTTTATTTGTTTAAGTTCACTTGTATTATATTTAATTGAGGTCTGAAATGTTTTGTGAAAACAAATTACCCTTTAATGTCAAGGTTCTGTTCTGTGATTCAACAGTTCTTTGGGTTGATTCATTCTGGTAGACACAAATAATAGCAGATATGGATTTTTTAAAATAACAAACACTAGTATCAAACTGTTCTAGGGTTTGTCTTCATAGAGAAATCTGATGTTTTTTTTGTCTTTGAAGCATAGTGTGACTTCAAAATAACTTGTGTCAGAATTTTTTAAAAGTTCTTTCACTTTTTGATTCGTACAAAAATATCAAATATGTTTTGGTTGTAGATGTTCTCTTCAAATAAGAATATTTGTCATGTGGACATGAAACAGTTAGTCCTAACCAATCAGTAACAGTTATCAGTTAAGTTTTGATTCTTGCTGAACAAAGTGTAATTAATGGAAATACTATTCTAATATTTCATGTTACTCCTATCAATGAAATAGGTGTTGACCATGTACCTTTTTGGACTTTAAATCTAAAAATGTGTAATCTAACCATTTCCTACATGCCAGCTTGTCTTGAGGTCTGTTTTTACTTCATTTTCATGTTGTACATTTATTCTGCATTATACAAGAAGTAGTATTCTGTTAAAAAATATTAGTAGAAAATGTAATAAGCTTAAGAAATTGTTTTATTCACTTTGTTGCTTTGTACAGTTCTAGTTGTCCAGATATTTCTTTATGTGAGTAAAATAATCTTAAAATTTCCTTCCTAAATATTTGACTTCGTATGACAACCAACTTTATATATTTATCTATTTTATTTACAGTGAAGCTGACATAATATTTATTCTGTGCCAATGATTTTGAAATGTTTTCATTTCTGTGAAATACATCTGGAGTGGACTGCCTCATGAAACTTTGTAATGTTGACTATCTGTATTGGATGTTCATTCAGTTATTTCTGTTCTTTTTTTTATTCTACTATAATCCAAGATATGATAACGTTGTTAACATTTTGATAAAAGCAGCTGCAAGCTGTCTGTGGGTTACCATAAATATCAGTTGTGGAACAATATAGGACTCTCTCTCCAGGCCTACTTTTTTTTCCTACTTTTTGTGGTTCCCCAAGTTAAAAAGAAATTCTTCTCTCATGCTTTCATGTTTATTCTTGTTGTTGTTTTGTTATTGAGAAAAAACGATGTTGTTTCACATGTTTCTTTATAGTCTACCAGTGTTGTTATTTTATTCCTAGGACTTGTATATCAGTGTCAAAGGGAAGAAACCTCGTGCCAATATCTTGTGGTTATTGATGGCAACCTAAAGAAATTAAGGTTTGTAATAATATGATATTCTGGGCTGTTTTGCCCAAAGAGAAAGAATTGAGGACTGACTTTGTCCCTTTCTCTTTTCGCTGAATTCATGTTGGAATTTGCCCAAAATATCCACCCACACTAAGGTACTACTACCGAAGTTTAAAATTGTAAATGACAGTTAATCTTCACACTATAAAAATGTAGAATAACGAATGACAGTAAAGACAGACTTTGGCTTTATTTAATATTCACATTACCAAAATATAGAATTATAAATGACAGTAAAGACAGACTTCAACTTTACTCTGTATGACACTTTAATTTTCACACTATCAGAATGTAGAATTATAAATAACAGTAAAGACAGACTCCAGCTTTACTCTGTATGACACTTTTTTATCTTGTTCTTGCTAGATAAAACATTTTATTGAAGTTATCTTTGGTAAAGAACATGATACCACAGCATTAGGTTAAACAAAATATAAAAACAGGCTTTCACAGATTGCGTGTACTAAGCTTGTGTGATGGGTAACGTCATGATGGATCCACAAAACGTCTCAGGTGGTTGTATTTTTTTCTCTTTCTGTAGAGTTATGATGTATTTTTATATAAAATATTCCTTAGGTTAATGTGTACTTTTTCTGCTGGTAGACCTTATCTTGCCACCTAGAGTGTTGTTTACAACTGAGTCTTAATTGTATTTTTCTTTGGCATGTTTAGTATGATGTTGATGTTATGTTAGTATGTATATCTCTGTTCAAGTACTAATGTATTTTGCTACAATATAGAGATGGTGTACATGGGTTGCCTTACATTTTGAGTTGACTATACTCAGCCAACCTTACTACAAACTTTTGTTGGACCACCAGGATCGTTTATCTGCACTTGAATAGACTCATTCTTTTCAAAATTAGTTATTGGCACAGTTGGAAATTCTACTTGTTTGTAATATGTTAAACTTGAAAGTCGTTATAGATAAGAAGTGTTCTAAACTAAGTTTATGAAAGGAATAAACTTGTAACAAATGTTTTGAAATAAAAACCAAAAATAAGACTTAAGTGCAGACTGAAAGGTAAAAACTTGTGTTATATATCAGTTTACTTGTTATTACTTTCAGAAATATATAGAAGCTGAGGAAGTTTTTGAGAAAGTTCTTAAACTAGACAAAGATTGTAGCGACGCAGTTGAAGAATTACAGAAAATTCGATCAGTACAGATAATAGTAAGTAACAGTTACTTGTATAAATGTCTTCTAATTTACCCTAATTATTCAAGTTTAAAGTACCAACATTTGTTTATTGAATCCTACTACCTATCCCAAAAAATATTTATGAAAATATTTTATAGAATGATACAGATATATCAAGATAATTTCAATTTTTTTTGTAAACTTGTGTAAGACTTGGATTAAAATGGTGTTTATTTTAAACAACTTTCAGTTATTTTGTTTTTCTTTAAGTCTAATTTTTCTCATCTTACCTGTGGATGAATGCTTATGTTTCAAGGCCTTTTGTCTGCTGATTCCTATATTGAAATCTTTTAAATATTATCTAACCTAAAAATGTAATTAGGCTTAATATCTGGTGTGATAAATATTGTATTTTGTAGTTGTATTTTTTTCTGGATTTATGCAAGAAGGGATACTTGTATCTACTTACGTTTTTTTTTCACTTTACTTAGTAATTGTGTTTACTTTTTACTGATTGTTTTTATTTCTTCTCAGGAAATGGGATTTACAGAGGCCCAGGCAGATTCTGCTATTTCTCGTTACAGAACAGTTCAGTCAGCTCTCGAGGCTCTCTTGTCTCAGAGCAGTGGTTGTGTTAATGCAGCCACAGGTGGAGTAGACTACGAAAATGAAGATTTGGTTATTAACGCTTGTAAGCCTGTTACCAGTCAGACAGCTGATGAAAAGATGGAGTTAGTGGTTTAATTTATACACTTGTCAAAACGAATTTCTAAAATAAATAAATCTGTTGAATTATGTGTAATGTTAGTTACGTGTCAGTGAAGTGAAGTTGGCTAGTAAACAAGTACAGCACCGTTTTGGAAATATAACTTAGTTATTTCCAAAAGAGGTGAAGTTTTATTAGAGTTATATTTGATATTTCATCCCAAACCTCTGCTTTTATGTCATTGTATGGTTGATTATTTATTTCAAACAAAATTCGGCATTCAAAATAAATTATAAAGTTTTAAAATAGAAATGTGGTTCTACAGTTTTCATAATTAGAACAGTAAACTTGTGTGTTTTTGGTTCTCTTGCCAGCAACTTTGCATTATGTGTAGCAACTGAAAAGTTGCCTACATTATTTAAATCATGTTGTTGTAAGAGTTTGTTTTCAGTGACGTATCTTCTAGTATTAGTTTTTTGTTGTTGCTGGTGAGTTGGTATTATAGATATGTACCATTTATATTAAAAAATGATTACAATAAATTTATTGTTTCTGCTCATCTATCAAGCTTCTGCCATAATCCTCCTGTAAATTGTAAATATATAAGGGTGAAGGGGACTTATCCCCCAGGTGATCAGTGCTTTTGGTTTTAATCTCATTATTTATTTGAAATTACAAAGAGTGTTGAAGTAATCCTTATCGAATCTTATCAGTAATTTTTATTTTCTTAGTAAGTTTAATATATTGATAAGTTCAATTTATTATAGGTTTCCAGAGGCTTCTGGTGACCATAGTACATATTATGTTCTGATAAGAAGAAATATACAGTTATAATTGTAATTTAGCTTAAAAAATGGGAAAACCTGTTATTTTAAAATAATACATCTTAGTATTGTAAATGTATTGGAGTGTAGGGGACATAATCCCCCCTTCCATTTACTTTTGTATTAAGGTTAGAAGTTCTTTGTTGTACAGAAGTTTTTTTACAAAGTACTGAGAAAACTATAGTAATGAGATTGGTTTTCTTTGTATCTTTTGTCTCTTTTAGTCCAGGAAATCCAAATGGTTTTACATCTTTATGGGTTGGTAATGTACAGAAGGAAGTTACAGACAAGATGTTGCTCAGTTTCTTTTCTAAGTAAGTATTAACATCAGAGATGGTTTTGTTTTCATTTATTGGTCAGGAGCTATTTTTATTGTGTTTATAAAAAGACACAACGTAACTAAGATTTAATTTGTTTAAAGTGAATGTATAAAGTTCTACTTTTAAGCCCAGTGATTAGGACACACAACATGCAATTTGTGGATCATGGGTTTGAACCCTGTCACCAAATATGCATATCCTTTTAACTGTGGAGGTGTGATAATGTGATGATCAGTATCACATTTCATTGATAAAGAGTGATGCAAGAGTTGGAAGTGGGTGGTGGTAACCAACTGCTTTCCCTCTAGTCTAGTAGTTCTCAACCTTTTTGTGCTCATGATACACTAGGAAAATAATGTTAACTTTACAGCACAGTAGTTTGACTCCACACCCAAAAAGAGGACAGTTTTTCTGAATAAAAATGGGGCTGTTTTGAAGAAAGTAAAATTTAAAAGAGTAAAACTTATTTGAACACACATCAGGAAGTGTGTGAAAACAAAACAATGAAGTCATGCAAATGTCACCTCTCCTACGGAAACTGAATAAACATGATTATTTTACACAGTCAAGAAAAAGCATACTTGATGCCTTTCATACATTTACAAAATTTCATGGTACACTCTTTGAGAACCACTTTTCTTGTCTATCACTTCTAAGTTAGGCAGACAGCTAGCTAAATACAGAACTAAATAGTTTTAACACTGATGGCTAGCTAAGTACAGAAATAAATAATTTTAACACTGATATTATGTGTAAGATGTTCAGAATGATTACTTTATAAAATGGCACACAAATTGTTTGATTTTCACAGGTATTAAAATTTGTTTTAGATACGGAACAGTTTCAAGTATACGGATTCTACCTGAGAGATATTGTGCGTTTATCAACTACAGAGACAAGCAGTCAGCTGGCAAGGCCATGCAGTTTTTACAAGTTGGTATTTTTAATTCATTTAATTCTGAAGCAATTTGACACCCTTGTTAATTATCACTTGTTGATTTTTGTTTAGTTAGTTTTCTGAAGCAAATTGACACATTTGTTAATTATCACTTGTTGATTTTTGTTTAGTTTTCTGAAGCAATTTGACACCTTTGTTAATTATCACTTGTTGATTTTTGTTTAGTTAGTTTTTTGTACATTTTTAAGTTATTTCAAAGCGATTGTTTGAAATAAGTCAGAGTTATGAGATTGAGGAAGAGATTTATTAAGTACACACTAAAATTAATAATAGCTTAATAAATACTGTTCTGCACCAAAATTGTGGTGGATTATAAACAGGTTAAGCAGAGAAAAACAAGTGTTTGAAGGTTTTCAATACATGGTTAGTTAACAACATAACTTAAAACTATATACGTGCTAAACATATCCATGCAGCAGAAATATGAAACAGAAAATAAAGCAAACAGAATATTGTTGTTAATCGTTTTCAGTTTAGTATTAAGTGAGTTTATTTAATAGTTTTATCTTTTTTTGTGTTAGAAGTATGTTTTCTCTCCCCAGTGGTAAGTCTGCATGCTTATTATACTATGTAACACAAATTTTGTTCCTGGATAGTATGTGTTATTTCTTAATTGCTTATGTTGTAAAAGTACAGAAAATGGCCATTATTCCCTTCAAATTTTGCTTTTGTAACCTGGATAATGAAATTTAGAAATTAACCTATTTTATATGTAAAAACAGGTAAATTTGCTCATTTTCATTCACATAAGGTTTGAATGAAACAACATATGAATCAAGATTTACATGTATTTGTACTAAAGTTATACAAAAATGGACAAAAATGTTTAGAAATGAGTAGTTTTTTTAGATTTACGACTGTAATGTAAACCACTTTCACGTATCAGCCCCCAAATATAGTCTCCCATCATGTTTTCCTTATACTCTCCCAGGTCACAAAAGCAAAGTTTGAAGGGAAATATAATTCTTTTTCATTTACTTTAGGCATAAGCAATTGGAAAATAACACTTTCTGTCCAGCAATAAGAAAAAGTAAACATTTTGTTACACTGAAAACACGGTTTTGATACCCATGGTGAGCATGAAACAGATAGTCCATTTTGTAGCCTTTTTGCTTAACCACAAAGAAGTTATAAAAGTAGCATTATGCTATTGATGTTATATGTTGTTTTTAAGGAACTTGAGTACGAGATTATCTTTAGCTTTGTTATGTTTCTTATAAATGTGAACTAGGATTCTGGTGTGGTCTTGTGGTTAGTATAATGGTTTGGTGATGCGACTGTATTGATACATCATCAGATACAATACAGTTTATGTATCTTGCAAAATTTAAGAATCTTTCAGTAAACGTTATAAGTTACTTGTACAACAAAAATCAAAATTTCTAATAAAGTATTTTTACTAAAAATTAATAATTCACTAAATGAATATGAGTGTGAGTAATAAATGTTGTCTTCATATCTTTTATCAAAAGTGTTACAAATTAACAATAACAATACTAAATGTTGTCTTCATATCTTTTATCAAAAGTGTTACAAATTAACAATAACAATACTAAATGTTGTCTTCATATCTTTTATCAAAAGTGTTACAAAGTAACAAATTAACAATAACAAAATGGATATTAACTGTTTTATTATATTCTAATTCTAGCTGCCATTTAGTTAATCAAACCTGATAATTTGGCAAAAACATTGTCAGTTGTGAAGTACTTAAATAAGACAATGCTAGTAACATAGATAATAAATTGCAGACAAAACTGTTAAGTTTTGTAACAAACCGTTGGTTAAATGTTTGTGTCTAGAAACATATCCTATTGTAGCATTAATATCTAGATATTTATCATATCAACTGCTATGGTGAGATATGCTTCCTTAGATAGTATACCCAGACTTAGAATATAAGATTCTTAATTTGTTTTACTTTCTCACAAAATCTCAGTCTGTATTTTGAGGGCTGAGACTGTGTTATAAGATTTAAGGTCAAATCCTGCTATTGTAGCTCAAGTGTAGTTGGATGTAGTTGACTAGTTGCCTTCCCTCTAGTGTTCCAAATTAGGAACAGTTTGCTCAGATAGGCCTTGTGTATGTAATTTGCTTGGATACCTGACACAAAAATGAAATTGAATATGTTTGATGAGAGAATCTAACTTAACAAAAGCTTTCAGATACACTTTTTTTGTATGTTATCTATTTTTCCTGCACCATGACTTCAGAGCAAGCTATCCACAGCTAAGAACGTTTTTGTAAATCATCTATCACTCATGTAACTGTTAGCAGAAGTCAAGGCTTCATACTGATAAACTTTCAGTCCTTTCACAATACATTATTGCCTAAATGACAGCTCTGAAAAGATAGGTTTACAGCTTGAAGTTGAAAAGTAGAGGACACTGTGTGTTTTGTTTTTTCGCACACACCAAAAGTATGATATGAAAAGGAAATTAGAATGTTTCAATTTTGTAAGGTTGATTACCATTTTCTGTTTGACAGACTAATTTCTCTCCTTTTGTAACCTTGTAAAACTTCCTACTTAAATTTATCAACTCTCAAATATGTTTCTCATTTTACTGTCAGGGAAAGGAACTTTGTGGACAGTATCTTCTAATTCGATTTCCTGACAATCCTGTAACTATGGGACAGCCAGGTGTCACCGTTCTGAAAAAGAATAGAACAGGGTACGTATCTGGCTACAAAAATCAATCCAGGAAATACCATTAAAATGGCACCAGGGAGAGACCTTTTAAGTTTGAATGGGACCATACTTAACAGTTAACTAAATTGGTATATCCAATATTGTAAAGAACTATTGTATTATTTATAAACAAAACTGATATTTTAGAAGGCTTTACAAACCAATTAAGTTGAAAACTAGACTTCCAACTATGCTGTAAAAGTTAGTGTGTTTAATTTAGATGTGCAAAAGGGTCCACTTCATAATTTAAAACATTATTTAATTATGTTTTTGTTTGATTAGTCTTTGACTGAGAATTTTTATGTTTAATATTTAATATATTTTCCTTTCTTTTTTTGGCTGCTTTACGGTCTTTGTTTTGTTTTGTCATCAACGATTGATGTCTTTACTTTACAAATGTGACGTGTGAACATGATTACAGAAATAAGAAACCAGAAACTGAAGACTGTTTCTGTCGATTGTAATATTCTGTGGGAAAGATTAATAATAATTAAGCTTATTAAGAAACTTTTGAAATTTAACATATGGATTATTGTAAATATTGTAGTAAATTTTAAAATCTTTTGAGCTGCTCATTAAATGAAGAAATAGCGAAACAGATAAGAATTATAATCGAGCCACATTATATGAGATGTACGTCTTGTTTTGAGATTTGAAGTCAATGTGCTACTGAGTTCAGCATCTTGCTAAGAATGAAATTAAATAATGTTTTTTAGGGGTTTTGCTTTTATTTGTGGCAATTCTGCCAACGGATTTAACCTTTGATAATTTTGTAGATACTGCTGCTTAATTTAAAAATTAGTTGTAAGATTTTGCTAATTTATTTTTGGTACTACAGTGGTTATGGCTGGCTGGTGCTGATCTTTTAAAGATGTAACTGTTTAGCAAGATTCCTTTTTGTCTTCCTCTGCTGCTAGGTTATTTTGGTGGCTTCTTGTGGTTTTTCACTTTTTCAGTGTAATCACTGTATAAGATACTGTAGCTTGTGAGAATATTATTGCTGTATAAGATATTGTAGTTAGTGAGAATACTGTTACTGTACAACATGTGAGCTTATTTTTTCCAACTCCCTTGTAATTCGTGTAGGTTCTGTAACTAGTTACCATGCCAGAGAGTCAACCTTAATTCATAGAGTGGCAAACAAAATAAACCTGTACATTACACAAATATAGCACTTGCACCAGCTGTTGTATCTCATACACTGAAAGGGTTAATTTCCTCAACAAATTTCAGCATCTTTCATGTACTCCTCAAATATTGTAACATTTTAACGTTATTTTTTTTTCTCCTCTGGATACCAGCTGATTTCTGTAAACCCTTTTACCATCTTTACACAATATTCTGCAAACCTTTTCTTGCCATCATTACACAACATTCTGCAAATCTTTTTTTGCCATCTTTACACAACATTCTCTAAACCTTTTTGCCATCTTTACACAACATTCTGCAGACTTTTTTTGCCATTGCTACACAACATTTTGTAAACGTTTCTTTTGCCATCTTTACACAATATTCTGTAAGCCTTTTTTTTTTACTTTATTTATTTATCACAAATTTTAGCCATCTTTTTTAACATTATTTAGGTACCAGAACATAATAATATTTTAAAAACTTTATTGTAACTTTTCAGTACAGAGCTAAAATGTGGGGAAACATTAATAAAGATATAGAACCCTAGGCCGTTAGTGCCCGGATAAAACCCTAACAATAATGCCAGTGACAATGTAGACCTTATAACACACACACACACATTATTTATTGGAAGAGACAATAAAATTATATTTTAAAAGAAAACTGTTAGTGTTTCACAACTAATTATCTAGTCAGTTGTTCAGGAAGGAACCCTGTTTTTAAGGTTCAAGTTAAAAACTCGTTTTTATAGGTAGAGTATGAGATGCAGCATAAGTTATCTAGAGGATTAGTTAGTGAACTCTATTAACGTGGCTTTTCTTTTTACACAAATGACAAATCTCTTTTTTCGTTTGTAAAAAAAAGAAACTTATGAATTACATTTTACCTCCAAACACTTGAAGTTCAAAGTAGAAGTGAGAACTTGTTAATATGATCATTTGAATGGTATTACTTTTTCTTTCCTGTTTTCTTTTTCTTGTGACTCAGAAAATGGTTATTAGATATATAATTGGTGAAGGCCATATCTTTTGTCATTTATAACGGTTTGTGAATACTGATATAATATTAGTAACTGATAATGTAAATTTGATGAAAGTGTTACATTGTCCCAATTGTCATGAGATTTTTCTCCTTTTGATGTGATATTTGATTGTACTGTATTCCAGGATTTAATCTTCAGTTTTGTACTTATTTTTTTTGTTTGTTTTGTGAAATTTCCCGGTTTTCACTTGTATTTTATGATGTCTCAGTTAAACCCTGAGTGATAGTAAATCTTGTGGAAACAGACTTGAAATTGAATTAATACAAATTTTTATGTTTGTTAGTAAAATTTAAGAGTGAAGTAAAAACAGTTTTTTCTTTTCCTTTTGTTCTTAACTTTTTATTAAGAAAAACATAAAAATGTGATTTGTATTGTTTCTCAATTGGTTTATTTGGGATATTTGTTAATGTATTGGTATTTGTTAAAAGTGTACAGTTTGTATGCCAGGGAACATTCTTGTACTGGCTAATTAACAAAATAAAAATATCTTTCAAATTTATATTTTCTATAAAGATCAAGGCACCAAAATAATTTATATGTAAGTTTTAAAAGATGAATGAAAAAATTGGGAACTAAACCTAATAATGAGTGTCGTAAATCAGTAACAAGTACTTAACATGAAAAGAACTGTGTTTTATTACTGTACTCTGTGTTGTTGGTTGTTTTTGTTACAAAAGTTTTGTAATGGTTGTAGAGGTCATGCATGTTTAATGATCTACTTTGTTTTGCATGAAGCAGTAGAACTGATACAGTAACTTTAAAGGAAAACATTTTGTAATAAATATATTTGGATACTACCTGTTATAATTTACTTCTTGACAAAAAAGTTACTTGTTAAAATATGTTTTATTCATTTGCTTTCTGGAAATTCATTGCCTAGTCAACTGCTACGTTTTTTATTTGTTTTATATCGGTAAGTAGCAACGTGGTACAAGAATCGTATGTATTTGGTTGATTAAAAGTTTATTTTCTTATTTCAACAGTCCTCTTTTTGCTCGTGTTTAATATTTAACACATGAAACAATAAATGAATAATAAATAACTACACAATACTGTAGGTAGGAGAAGTATTTTAAAATAAGTTCAGTTTAGAACCATAAATATATGGATCATTATTTGGTTCCTCTGTTTCCGTAGGTTCTTGTACATGAAACGAACTAATATATATATATATATATGATGTGACTGTGAAAATGCCCTAACTTTGATCTTTCTGTTATGAACATGAGAGGTGCATCTGATAGTGGTGCCCGGTAATATACTGGTTACCATTCATTAATCACCCGAGTCTTCTAACATCTAAGTGGTTACCCATTTCCACATTTTGATTAGAATGAACAATATAATATTAATTTCTGATGTTGTTTGTTGTATCCATTCCTGTACAAAAATATGAAAGTATGTCCCATACGTTTATGGTACCCGTGGATAACGTATTATACATATGTCAGTTCTTTGGTCCACAAGCTACTTTTTGTCCATTCAGTGATAAACTATTTTTTGTATTATTATTACTGACTTTAGTAAAGCTTACTTTTTCTAGCCTTATTGGTTTTCATTTACATTTAATAGTTTTCAAAACACAGACACTTAATAATTAATTGTCCCTACCAAAATATACTGTAAAGTTTATCAATGACTGGAAAATTATATTTGTGTAAACATAAAAGTTTCTCTCTAAAAATAAAATGAAATTTGGAAGAAATAAGTGATGATAAACATCCCACACAAATGCATTATGATTATTGTGTGAAGAATTGATTGAAAGTGTACACCTCTGGGGAATCATTAGCTGTTCTCTGTTAATGTTGACCTCATTTGAACACAGTTCAAGAGGTTTATGTTGTAGCATTGTTTTAGTATAGGCTCTAATGAACACCACACATTCAACTTTTGTGTAGCTTCTAAATTATTAGTGTGTTGTGAGTTTCAGTCCCCATCACTGAACATGTTTGCCCTTTTAACAATGGGGAAATTAGAATGTGATGGTAAGTCCCATTTTTCACTTGTAAAGGAGTAGCTCAAGAGTAGATAGTGGATAGTGTTGACTGGCTGCCTTCCTTCTAGTCTGTAACTGCTAAGTGAGAGACTGCAAACACAAAATAGTCCTTGTGTAGCTTTGCGTGAAAATCGAAACAAATGCAACGAAAGTACAAGTTTGTCTATACCTTTTACGTAACAAACACAAGTTATATGTAGGTGTAGGCTATGGTAAAAATATCGAGACACACATGAAATAAGAAATCATCTTTTTTTTTTACCAGTAAAGAATTAATCTCTCTTATATGTGTATCAGATAACTGTATGATTATTTTGTGTTTTCACAAAAATATCATTATGGGCTTTGTGATGAATATAAAATTTTGAGATTATTTGGATGAAAGTATTTTACTTCTGATAGACAGCAACATAAACATCTATCATGACCAGAACCTAATGTCAGTGGTCATGTCTAATTGTTCTCTTTATTGCAGAATATATATATCTTTTTGCTAGCTCCATAGGACAGTAATAGTTGGTGGACACTGCCTGGAGCTGTATAGGGCAGAAGTGGTTGGTGGGGAAGATTGGGAGTTGCATATGTTATAAATGGTTGATGGCAGTTGTTGTGAAACACATAGGGTAGAAATGAATGGTAAGAATTACCGTTTTGTATGATAGATATACCAGTCGACATCTGTCAAAGGGCTTTATAAAGTTAACTAATGAAATGTCCAACAGTCCATTATATAAAAATTATAAAAAGTATTTTTGTTCCAGACGTTTTCCATTTGTCTGATAACAAGAACAGAGTGAACTTGCTGTATATTTAGATAAGTGCTGTAAGAGTGTGTTGTGGGAACTACAAGTTTGACATTTGACTGTATGTGGAGACTTTGTTTGTAAGATGTAAACCTAACCCCCAGGAGCAAGCCAGAGACCAAAAGGAAGGTGACAGGACCAGTGCAAGACGGTGAATGCTATTTCTGGAGGACGACGGGCTGTGTCTTTGGAAGCCGCTGTATTCATAAACACATCAAGGAGCACGAAGGAGTCGATAAAAAACCTTGGCAGGCTTAATGAGGGGCCGTCCACATAGCGTAAACATGACCATATGTGTATAGTACTAATGTATAATTCCATTGTTAAAAAAAACAATTAGTTGAATAAATAATCAAGCAAATGTTTGCTGTTATACACACACACACACACACACACACATGTAGTTCCATTACAATGTGTAGTTGTAGGTGTGTGGGACAAATGGCATCTATTTATGGAAGAACATACGATAAAAATATATGATTCCATTATATTTTTGAAAAGCACTCGTGTATTGATAAACAAAACTTAATGGTTTTGTAAATTAAGTTTTATATGCAAAGTGAGAAAGTTGGAAACTCTAAGCTGTGTTATGTGGCTATAGGGATTTGGGTGTGGAACTGGTAACATGTTGGTTTTTATCTTTGTAGATTCAGTCTGTTTAGTAGAGACACTTAGGTCTTGAACATCATACAAGGAGACTTTTATGTACATTTCAACCTTTTAAATGTAAATTGATTTGTAGAAATGTTTTGTAAGGGTGCAAAAAAACATGCAGTTATTAGGGCTAGTTGTTTTTTATTTTGAGAACATAGTGAATAATTTTAAATTTGTAAACATAGAACAGAATGAATAAATATGTACATATAAAGCTGCCAGGTAATTTCACCATTAAAAAATGTTTCAAGTTGACATTGGTTTTAATTTTTAGGTAGCTTGTTAATATCCGAGGTAAATGCCATTTGTCCTATTAATGATTGTTAGAAACGTTAAGTTCAATAAAGAGCGCTATAGCCTCAGAAGTCATATTACCCATAAGCCCTTTTTTGTCTTTCTTTCTCATCCAAGGGGGTTTGTGGATGGGTACCAGAGCCGTGAAATAACTGGGTTTGAAATAATTTGTCAAGCACTCTGGTGGAACTTCTTGAAGATAATAATTGCTCAGATATAACTTTGTTGTTTATATTGTTTAATTCTTGAACTTGCTTGTTGTTGTTGTTTGGTGATTCATATTTTGATTTACTCAAAAGTATCGATTAACTTGTAGTAGAAAATAATTTGGGTGAAGTATTTATTGTTGAAATATCTGATTGACTAGCATGTTCCACCTTAAAACATTTGACGATGTGCTGGATAAATGAGAGTTAGAACCTAATTTATTATTCTCATGTTATAAACATATGTACAAAGAAAAAGAAACACTTTGTATATTATCCAAATGTAGGCTTGATATAGTTGTTTTCTTCAGTGACAAGCAAGGCATTATAAGTTGCAATAGCATTGAGCATCCTGGTGACTAGAATGTTCAGAAAATAGTATATGCACAACTACAAGTACTGCCATAGTTTTATTGAGGTTGTGTTTTTAATGTAATATGTTTGCTTTTTGCTTTGATGAATATTGGTGATTTAATATGTGTTCTGTTTTCAGGTGATTAAACTTGTCTTTAGTAATTTTATGTATTGCATGTTCTGTACAGAAATGTCATTTAACAGTTTTTACGTAAACCTCGTGATAAAGAAAAATGTTTTAGCTAATCAAAAAAGGAAAACACAAAATGTCGACTATATTATTCGACTATTATTCTTTCAGATTCTTATTTCCTCTAATAATGGTTGCATGTTTAAAAACAATTTGTTGACTTTGTGATCAGAATCTATTATAGTAGCTGCTGTGGTATTTATACTGTAAAGATACAATAATGAAATGTAATATTTACAGTAGTGGTTGTGGGAAAACGTATACCAATATTTTAACCTCTTTAAATGTTTCGGGTACTAGAGTGATTTGACTAAACCCTAGTGCTTTCTCTATATTAATTAAATCTTCTTTTGCTATATTACAAATTTTTTAGACAATATATTTATGAATCTTTTAATTTCAAGAAGTTACGGAAGGATATTTTGACTGTTTGTTGTTCTGTGTAATTCACCTTATGTTTCCAGTCTATTCTTTTATGTAGGTGTTTCCAAGGTGGTTTATTTGTTCCATTTATAGAGCAGGTAGTGAATAATTCTATATACGTACTTCTCTTCACTCTTACGTCTTCCCCTCTGCATAGGATGTGTTTGATTAGAAAGATTTTAATGACCGATAAACCAATATATTTAAAACTTCTGTTTTTTGTAGCAACATTTTTTTATACTACTTTAGAAACCTTGGAAGTTGAAGTGTTGTAACATAACAAAGTGTATTGTATGTATTTTTTACTAATTATTTGTAATACGTAGAATATTCTGAAGAGAAACTCAACATGTTTATGGGAAATACCTTGAGACACCACGTTGTTCTTTTGGAAACACTGATTGTTAAATATCACGTCATGGATAAAGAGAATTATAAAGCTGTTAAGTGATTCAGTTACTTAAGAATTGGATGTTTCTATACTTATTTACAGCAAGGACTTGTGATTTTTATAGAAATACTAAAAATGATTGTGTAGTTATGTTACTGCTATGAAGACAAGATGGTGTTAAGTGATTGGTGTTGCTTATCCAACTCCAGACTGTAATAGTCCTAATGTAATGTAATTCAAATATTTTGAATTTTATTCACTTTTCAATGTTTTTTTACAAAAGGATTATTATAATTTTGAACCACTTAGGGCTCTATTTTTAAACAGTTTATTAGAACCAAACTTCATGTGTAAATGTAACAGTAAAACAAACTCATGTTTGTGTGAGAACATAGTTGTAACTACATTGCTTATGGTTTTTTTAAAATTCTTTAGGTGAAGAAACGTTGAGTACCGCGCATGGATAAAGATGTAAATAAGGTTTAGATTTTGTGGAGTTCTTCAAATGGTTACATCAGGATAGAATGTTAGTAGAATTATACGCGAGATTAAAAATAAAAAAAAAAATACTTGTGGATATTTTATATTAGTAGTTATTAATTATAGTTTAACGACAGGAAAATATGAGGTTGGCAGTTTTAATTGTAGTATACGTTAGGTTATTCTAAGCCTATTTTAGTTCAAACTATATGCGTGTGATATAAACAACTAATAGTTTTGTACAAAGATATTTGCTTCCTCTGTTTTTGTTTCTTTCACTGTACTGTAATCTGCAACTTTAAGTCTCTTCTAATTTATCTACATGCCATTTATTCTATAAGCTGCTTTTATAATCAAATACAGAAATTGTTTTTGTATTTGTATCTTAAAATGTGTAACTCGTTTCTATTTGTAACAACAGCTGTATTCTAGAGTTACAGAAGAATCAATTTTTAGAAGTTGTGTATTCGTGTTTGTACATCTACAATTGCTGAAGTATTTCTTTTATTACAAATTTTACGTTAATATTGTCTATCTTTGGAGTACTGTTTAGTTTACTAAATTCCAAAGCCCTAGCTTCTGAAACCTCTGATTTGTCGTACTTCGCAGTTAGTCTGTTGTCAGTTGGCCCGGCATGGCCTAGCGCGTAAGGCGTGCGACTCGTAATCCGAGGGTCGCGGGTTCGCGCTAAACATGCTCGCCTTCCCAGCCGTGGGGGTGTATAATGTGACGGTCAATCCCACTATTCGTTGGTAAAAGAGTAGCCCAAGAGTTGGCGGTGGGTGGTGATGACTAGCTGCCTTCCCTCTAGTCTTACACTGCTAAATTAGGGACGGCTAGCACAGATAGCCCTCGAGTAGCTTTGTGCGAAATTCCCAAACAAAAACAAAAAACTGTTGTCAGTCACTGAAACCTCTAGGTTGTCATAATTATTTTTTATGGTAAAGCTTGATATATATATATATATATTTATTTTTAAGCCTAACGTTACCCCAAAGCAATAAAGCGATAACGTATATACCAACAAGTTAAAAATTAGTTGTTTTTTTTCCTAAAATTTTTGTTCAACAATTCCAGTCTAGTGGTGTGGTAAAGAATGCATGTTTCGTTTAGTAATGTGATTGTTACTGAGGTATGATGGTAAAGATGAGTTAGGCTACAGATCAAAATTTTATGTATGTAAAAACGGCTCGTTTGGGTTGAGAACATTTTTTTACGTAGAGGAGCGAGCAACGTTTCGACCTTCTTCGAAATACATATATATTTTTCTCTACAAGTGGGTTTTCCCGACATCACAGATCAAAATTTTGTTTAATAAGGCCCAGTTCGAGTCATAATAAGCATTACATTTGAATGTTACTCGGAGCTCGATTCTTGTGATGCACACAGCACAGAAAGTCCACTGTGCATTTCTGAGCCTTCCAGTTTAATAAGTGTTTTTCAGCTGGCTTGAAGAGTGGGAAAAACATTCGATAGTTTGGTAACAAACTAAGTGACGACACCTGTAAACAGGCAAATTAAATACGAGTTTATTTATCCTCGTAGAGGATAAAACCCTTGTATTCGTTATTTCTACGAGTCTTGAGAAGCAAAAGCAGATAATCACTTTTAATTCTAAAGTGATTGATTCACTCAAGGGTAATTTGTACTAAGATGTTTTCGGGTACGTGATTGTGACCACCCTGTTGGAAGAATGGTTAACTATTCCCTCTCACAAGTAACAGCCGCTTTATGTAACAACCGTGACATTAAACCTGTCTCATCTGTTTAGTCACTGCTTAGCTTTTTTGGTAGCAACTTTGACTATGATTAACGTGGTACTTCTATAAATAGTTATTCCTGAAAAAGACCGAAACGTTTGAAAATAATTGTTTTCTTTTAAAGATAAGTTATCATCATCATGAGAAAATAATAGAATAAGGTTTTATCTCTTCTAAAACGTGCAACCGAAGTTGCTGATATTCGGACAGTGGGCATAAGACACAGTAAAGACAATATTGTGTATCCTTATTTTAACCACTGGTTAACATCCCGTCAGAAGAGCTTAACTTAAGCCTCATGTGTTTTAGGGTGAGGTTTAGTTTTTTGTTGTTTTTTTATCCTCTGGTTGAGGAAAGTTATGTTCTTCCTAACGTATGAGAAGATTGTATAACGACGTTAAAGTTCTTTTAAATACGAAATTATAAAAAAAAACGACAAATGTGAGCGTTTAGTACAACTAATTGCTTGTTTTTATATGTACTAATGCATCTTTATATAATTCTGCTTAGTAAGTAAATTCTATATTCTGTATTATTGTTACCAGAAAATGTGCACATTGATCGTTGAATGTAGTTATTTTCTTGTGTTTCTTCTGTGTCAGTGTAGCGAAGGTAATGCAGATGATTGAGGTTAACTAAAATTTGTTAATGTATAATTGCAAAATCCGCTAATGTCTTTCATTGTAGGAATAACAATTATTTTAAAATAATTTTGTCGCATACCACTGAGAGACTTGAAGTTGTTCATATACAGCATTGATAATGTTAAGCTTAAAATTATGACTTATAGTTTTAGCCTTAAAGTTATGTGTTGTATAAGAAGGAAGTGAAATAATGAAAGTTATCGCGACAACTGTAATGTTAACCCTAAAACTATATAAGAAGGGAGAGTGACAGTGAAAATAATCGCATAAGACACTTTATAAAAAAAAATACTGCAAAAAGCAGTGCTGCACAGTTTTGTATTTTCGTGTATTTGTAATACTTTATTTCAAGTGCTGTACGTTGATCATATGATTTAACTTCCTTAAAGGGGTACAATAAAATCATTCTAAAGGTGCCTGTCGGCGTATTTCGTTATTGATGTTTCTGTGAGATAATAGCTTGCTTTTGTTCTTCAGGGCTAGTATAAAATTTGAATAAAAAACACGTCATGTGGTTTATGTTTTTCTGTTAGTAGTTGCAACAGATCTGCAGGACATAAAGGTGTAGACAGGAATAGCTAGCTAATTTTAATACAGTATTAGTTTGAACTTGCCTTTTACCCAGAAAATTGTGGTATTTCTAAACTTCGTAACTTAACTAGTTGAGAAAACGATAGAGGGCGCATCACGTATGTAGAAAGGAATGGACTATTAATGTTAAGATACAAAGACGAATGACCTCCTCTTCCCCGGATGGGTCAGTATTCAGTTCAAGGGCTCACAATGTTGAAATCTGGGAGTTCGATTGCCGTGGAAGTAGAACCCAGATAGCCCACTGTGTAGTTTTGTGCTAACAACAACTGATTAGTGTCTAGGTGTTTAGCCATTTCCTACATTACCAGTGAGAAGATCCTAATTCTGGACTGTTGCTTCATGATGTAATGTTCTCTCAACTGTTGGACACATTCATGTAATTCACTTGGATTATCGTAGTCAAGTACTTGAACTTTAACTCCAGAAAGTATTCGGGGACGATGACTTGCTAGGGCTAGTTTGAACAACTTCAGACCACAGAAGTTTATTCGTATAATAAGTGTGGAACGGGAAGGCGTGAAATCTTTTTCTTTTCTCTTGGAAAGATACTTGACGTACGATGTAAAGGTGGCATTTAATTTGAAGGTCGCGAATTTTTTGCTTTTAATAAACGTAACCTTCAGCCAATGACAAATCGAAAGAAAAACTTGGAGGGATGTTATTTGGATGACAACAAATTACCTCCATTTTTTTCAGCTGCTTAAGTAAATGTATACTTCATGGAATTTCATAAAATATCCCATTCGTACAACTGTAGATGACTTCTGGGTAAACTGTAAATTTCAATAGAAACTTGTGAATACAATTTGCACGGATTTAGTTCACAAATAGTTATCTCCTTCACGGCATCAAGGGAGTTCTGACAGACCATTACGTTGTTTGTGGTACATTCAGTCACAAGTTTAATTTAGTGATATCTCCAACATACAATGATAGCCATCTTCTCTCTCCGTAAACCACAAAACCTCGTGCCTTGCATCCCTTTATAATTACAGACTGTTAGATATTTATGTTACTGTATAATAATGCAACCGTCCAAGAAAATGTAAATTTGAGGTAAAAATTGCAAATTACCACACTTTACTAACTTCTGTGTTTACTTTTTCCAGCTTTAAGACTTGTAGGTTATGTTCTATGAATGATTGGTGCTTTCTGTCAGTATAAGCACAGTGCTGTACACATGATATACACTGATGACAAGTTTTATAAGATCCAGTACTTACACTGATGGCACGTTTGATCAGATTCAGTACTTACACTAATGACACATTTGATCAGATCCAGTACTTACACTGATGACAAGTTTGATCAGATTAAGTGCTTACACTGATGACAAGTTTAATCAGCTCCAGTTATTACGCTGATGACAAGTTTTATCAGATCCAGTTCTTACACTGATGGCACGTTTGATCAGATTCAGTACTTAAACTGATGACAAGTTTGAGCAAATTCACTACTTACACTGATGACAAATTTTGTGAGATCTCCAGTACTTACACTGTGACAAGTTTTGTCAGATCTTCAGTACTTACACTGATGACAAGTTTGATCAGATCCAGTACTTACACTGATGACAAGTTTGATCAGATCCAGTACTTACAAGTTTGGTCAGATCCAGTACTTACACTGATGACAAGTTTGGTTTGATCAGATCCAGTACTTACACTGATGACAAGTTTGATCAGATCCAGTACATACAATGATGACAAATGTGTTCACATCCAGTACTTACACTGATCAAGTTTGATCAGATTTAGTACTTACACTGTGACAAATTTTCTGAGATCTCCAGTACTTACACTGTGACAAGTTTTGTGAGATCTCCAGTACTTATACTCTTGACAAGTTTGATTAGATTCAGTACTTACACTGATGACAAGTTTGATCACATCCAGAACTTACACTGATGACAATTTTGTTTAAGATCCAGTACTTACACTGTGACAAGTTTTGTGAGATCTCCAGTACTTACACTGTGACAAGTTTTGTGAGATCTCCAGTACTTACACTGTGACAAGTTTTGTGAGATCTCCAGTACTTACACTGATGACAAGTTTGATCAGATCCAGTACTTACACTGATGACAAGTTTGGATCAGATCCAGTACTTACACTGATGACAAGTTTGATCAGATCCAGTACTTACACTGATGACAAGTTTGATCAGATCCAGTACTTACACTGATGACAAGTTTGATCAGATCCAGTACTTACACTGATGACAAGTTTGATCAGATCCAGTACATACAATGATGAAAAATGTGTTCAGATCCAGTACTTACACTGATGCAAGTTTGATCAGATTCAGTACTTACACTAATGACAAGTTTGATCAGATCCAGTACTTACACTGATGAGAAGTTTCATCAGATTAAGTACTTACACTGATGACAAGTTTAATCAGCTCCAGTACTTACGCTGATGACAAGTTTTATCAGATCCAGTTCTTAAACTGATGGCACGTTTGATCAGATTCAGCACTTACACTCATATCAAGTTTGATCAGATTCAGTACTTACACTAATGACAAGTTTGATCAGATCCAGTACTTACACTGATGACAAGTTTGATCAGATCCAGTACTTACACTGATGACAAGTTTGATCAGATCCAGTACTTACACTGATGACAAGTTTGATCAGATTCAGTACTTAAACTGATGACAAGTTTGATCAGATTCAGTACTTAAACTGATGACAAGTTTGATCAGATTCAGTACTTACACTGTGACAAGTTTTGTGAGATCTCCAGTACTTACACTGATGACAAGTTTGATCAGATCTACAGTACTTACACTGATGACAAGTTTGATCAGATACAGTACTTACACTGATGAAGTTTGATCAGATTCAGTACTTACACTGATGACAAGTTTGATCAGATCCAGAACTTACACTGATGACAAGTTTGATCACATTCAGTACTTACACTGATGACAAGTTTGATCAAATTCAGTACTTACACTGTGACAAGTTTTGTGAGATCTCCAGTACTTACACTGATGATAAGTTTGATCAAATTAAGTACTTACACTGATGACAAGTTTGATCAGATCCAGTACTTACACTGTGACAAGTTTTGTGAGATCTCCAGTACTTACACTGATGACAAGTTTGATCAGATTCAGTACTTACACTGATGACAAGTTTGATCAGATCCAGTACTTACACTGATGACAAGTTTGATCAGATTCAGTACTTACACTGATGACAAGTTTGATCAGATCCAGTACTTACACTGATGACAAGTTTGATCAGATTAAGTACTTACACTGATGACAAGTTTGATCAGATCCAGTACTTACACTGATGACAAGTTTGATCAGATCCAGTACTTACACTGATGCAAGTTTGATCAGATTC
Source organism: Tachypleus tridentatus (assembly GCF_004210375.1). Lineage (NCBI taxonomy): Eukaryota > Metazoa > Arthropoda > Merostomata > Xiphosura > Limulidae > Tachypleus > Tachypleus tridentatus. The sequence continues at coordinate 139,275,976 of NC_134830.1, forward strand.
AGTACTTACACTGATGACAAGTTTGATCAGATTCAGTACTTACACTGATGACAAGTTTGATCAGATCCAGTACTTACACTGATGACAAGTTTGATCAGATTCAGTACTTACACTGATGACAAGTTTGATCAGATCCAGTACTTACACTGATGACAAGTTTGATCAGATCCAGTACTTACACTGATGACAAGTTTGATCAGATCCAGTACTTACAATGATGACAAATGTGTTCAGATCCAGTACTTACACTGATAACAAGTTTGATCAGATTCAGTACTTACACTGATGACAAGTTTGATCAGATTCAGTACTTACACTGATGACAAGTTTGATCAGATCCAGTACTTACACTGATGACAAGTTTGATCAGATTCAGTACTTACACTGATGACAAGTTTGATCAGATCCAGTACTTACACTGATGACAAGTTTGATCAGATTCAGTACTTACACTGATGACAAGTTTGATCAGATTCAGTACTTACACTGATGACAAGTTTGATCAGATTCAGTACTTACACTGATGACAAGTTTGATCAGATCCAGTACTTACACTGATGACAAGTTTGATCAGATCCAGTACTTACACTGATGACAAGTTTGATCAGATCCAAGTACTTACACTGATGACAAGTTTAATCAGATCCAGTACTTACACTGATAACAAGTTTGATCAGATCCAGTACTTACACTGATGACAAGTTTGATCAGATTCAGTACTTACACTGATGACAAGTTTGATCAGATTCAGTACTTACACTGATGACAAGTTTGATCAGATCCAGTACTTACACTGATGACAAGTTTGATCAGATCACCAGTACTTACACTGATGACAAGTTTGATCAGATTCAGTACTTAAACTGATGACAAGTTTGATCAGATTCAGTACTTACACTGATGACAAGTTTGATCAGATTCAGTACTTACACTGTTGACAAAGTTTGATCAGATTCAGTACTTACACTGATGACAAGTTTGATCAGATCTCAGTACTTACACTGATGACAAGTTTGATCAGATTCAGTACTTACACTGATGACAAGTTTGATCAGATTCAGTACTTACACTGATGACAAGTTTGATCAGATTCAGTACTTACACTGATGACAAGTTTGATCAGATCCAGTACTTACATTGATGACAAGTTTGATCAGATTCAGTACTTACTATGATGACAAGTTCGATCAGATTCAGTACTTACACTGATGACAAGTTTGATCAGATCCAGTACTTACACTGATGACAAGTTTGATCAAATGAAGTACTTACACTGATGACAAGTTTGATCAGATCCAGTACTTACACTGATGACAAGTTTGATCAGATTCAGTACTTACACTGATGACAAGTTTGATCAGATTCAGTACTTACACTGATGACAAGTTTGATCAGATCCAGTACTTACACTGATGAAGTTTGATCAGATTCAGTACTTACACTGATGACAAGTTTGATCAGATTCAGTACTTACACTGATGACAAGTTTGATCAGATCCAGTACTTACACTGATGACAAGTTTGATCAGATCCAGTACTTACACTGATGACAAGTTTGATCAGATCTAGTACTTACACTGATGACACGTTTGATCAGATTCAGTACTTACACTGATAACAAGTTTGATCAGATTCAGTACTTACACTAATGACAAGTTTGATCAGATCCAGTACTTACACTGATGACAAGTTTGATCAGATTCAGTACTTACACTGATGACAAGTTTGATCAGATTCAGTACTTACACTGATGACAAGTTTGATCAGATTCAGTACTTACACTGATGACAAGTTTGATCAGATCCAGTACTTACACTGATGACAAGTTTGATCAGATCCAGTACTTACACTGATGACAAGTTTGATCAGATTCAGTACTTACACTGATGACAAGTTTGATCAGATCCAGTACTTACACTGATGACAAGTTTGATCAGATCAAGTACTTACACTGATGACAAGTTTGATCAGATCCAGTACTTACACTGATGACAAGTTTGATCAGATCCAGTACTTACACTGATGACAAGTTTGATCACATTCAGTACTTACACTCAAGTTTGATCAGATTCAGTACTTACACTGATGACAAGTTTGATCAGATTCAGTACTTACTATGATGACAAGTTTGATCAGATCCAGTACTTACACTGATGACAAGTTTGATCAGATCCAGTACTTACACTGATGACAAGTTTGATCAGATTCAGTACTTACACTGATGACAAGTTTGATCAGATTCAGTACTTACACTGATGACAAGTTTGATCACATTCAGTACTTACACTGTGACAAATTTTGTGAGATCTCCAGTACTTACACTGATGACAAGTTTGATCAGATCCAGTACTTACACTGATGACAAGTTTGATCAGATACAGTACTTACACTGATGACAAGTTTGATCAGATCCAGTACTTACACTGATGACAAGTTTGATCAGATTCAGTACTTACACTGATGACAAGTTTGATCAGATCCAGTACTTACACTGATGACAAGTTTGATCAGATTCAGTACTTACACTGATGACAAGTTTGATCAGATTCAGTACTTACACTGATGACAAGTTTGATCAGATTCAGTACTTACACTGATGACAAGTTTGATCAGATTCAGTACTTACACTGATGACAAGTTTGATCAGATTAAGTACTTACACTGATGACAAGTTTGATCAGATCCAGTACTTACACTGATGACAAGTTTGATCAGATTCAGTACTTACACTGATGACAAGTTTGATCAGATCAAGTACTTACACTGATGACAAGTTTGATCAGATCCAGTACTTACACTGATGACAAGTTTGATCAGATTCAGTACTTACACTGATGACAAGTGTGATCAGATCCAAAACTTACACTGATGACAAGTTTGATCAGATTCAGTACTTACACTGATGACAAGTTTGATCAGATTCAGTACTTACACTGATGACAAGTTTGATCAGATCCAGTACTTACACTGATGACAAGTTTGATCAGATTCAGTACTTACACTGATGACAAGTTTGATCAGATTCAGTACTTACAATGATGACAAGTTCGATCAGATCCAGTACTTACACTGATGACAAGTTTGATCAGATCCAGTACTTACATTGATGACAAGTTTGATCCGATTCAGTACTTACTATGATGACAAGTTCGATCAGAACCAGTACTTACACTGATGACAAGTTTGATCAGATCCAGTACTTTCACTGATGACAAGTTTGATCAGATCAAGTACTTACACTGATGACAAATGTGATCAGATTCAGTACTTACACTGATGATGTTTGATCAGATTTAGTACTTACACTGATGACAAGTTTGGTGAGATCTCTAGTACTTATACTGTTGACAAGTTTGATCACATTCAGTACTTACACTGATGACAAGTATGATCAGATCCAAAACTTACACTGATGACAAGTTTGATCACATTTAGTACTTACACTGATGACAAGTTTGATCAGATTATGTACTTACACTGATGACAAGATTGATCAGATTATGTACTTACACTGATGACAAGATTGATCAGATTATGTACTTACACTGATGACAACATTGATCAGATCCAGAACTTACGGTGATGAGAAGTTTGATCAGATTTAGTACTTACACTGATGACAAGTTTGGTGAGATCACCAGTATTTATTCTCTTGACAAGTTTGATTAGATTCAGTACTTACACTGATGACAAGTTTGATCAGAGGCAGAACTTACACTGATGACAATTTTGTTTAAGATCCAGTACTTACACTGTTGCAAAGTTTGATCAGATTCAGTACTTACATTTATGACAAGTTTGATCACATTCAGTACTTAAACAGATGACAAGTTTGATCAGATTCAGTACTTACACTGATGACAAGTTTGATCACATTCAGTACTTAAACAGATGACAAGTTTGATCAGATTCAGTACTTACACTGTGACAAGTTTTATCAGATCTGCAGTACATACACTGATAATAAGTTTGATCAGATGAAGTACTTACACTGATGACAAGTTTGATCAGATGAAGTACTTACACTGATGACAAGTTTGATCAAATGAAGTACTTACACTGATGACAAGTTTGATCAAATGAAGTACTTACACTGATGACAAGTTTGATCAGATCCAGTACTTACACTGATGACAAGTTTGATCAGATCCAGTACTTACACTGATGACAAGTTTGATCAGATTCAGTACTTACACTGATGACAAGTTTGATCAGATTAAGTACTTACACTGATGACAAGTTTGATCAGATTCAGTACTTACACTGATGACAAGTTTGATCAGATTCAGTACTTACACTGATGACAAGTTTGATCAGATTCAGTACTTACACTGATGACAAGTTTGATCAGATTCAGTACTTACACTAATGACAAGTTTTATCAGCTCCAGTACTTACACTGACGACAAGTTTGATCAGATCTCAGTACTTACACTGATGACAAGTTTGATCAGATCCAGTACTTACACTGATGACAAGTTTGATCAGACAGTACTTACACTGATGACAAGTTTGATCAGATCCAGTACTTACATGACGACAAGTTGGATCAGATTCAGTACTTACACTGATGACACGTTTGATCAGATCCAGTACTTACATTGATGACAAGTTTGATCTGATTCAGTACTTACTATGATGACAAGTTTGATCAGATTCAGTACTTACACTGATGACAATGATCAGATCCAGTACTTACACTGATGACAAGTTTGATCAGATCCAGTACTTACACTGATGACAAGTTTGATCAGATCAAGTACTTACACTGATGACAAATGTGATCAGATTCAGTACTTACACTGATGATGTTTGATCAGATTTAATACTTACACTGATGACAAGTTTGATCAGATCAAGTACTTACACTGATGACAAATGTGATCAGATTCAGTACTTACACTGATGACAAGTATGATCAGATCCAAAACTTACACTGATGACAAGTTTGTTTAAGATCCAGTACTTACACTGATGACAAGTTTGATCAGATTCAGTACTTATACTGATGACAAGTTTGATCAGATTCAGTACTTACAATGACGACAAGTTGGATCAGATTCAGTACTTACACTGATGACAAGTTTGATCAGATCCAGTACTTACACTGATGACAAGTTTGATCAGAATGAAGTACTTACACTGATGACAAGTTTGATCAGATCCAGTACTTACACTGATGACAAGTTTGATCAGATTCAGTACTTACACTGATGACACGTTTGATCAGATTCAGTACTTACACTGATGACAAGTTTGATCAGATTCAGTACTTACACTGATGACAAGTTTGATCAGATTCAGTACTTACACTGATGACAAGTTTGATCAGATTCAGTACTTACACTGATGACAAGTTTGATCAGATCCAGTACTTACACTGATGACAAGTTTGATCAGATCCAGTACTTACACTGATGACAAGTTTGATCAGATTCAGTACTTACACTGATGACAAGTTTGATCAGATTCAGTACTTACACTGATGACAAGTTTGATCAGATTCAGTACTTACACTGATGACAAGTTTGATCAGATTCAGTACTTACACTGATGACAAGTTTGATCAGATCCAGTACTTACACTGATGACAAGTTTGATCAGATCCACTACATACAATGATGACAAATTTGTTAAGATCCAGTACTTACACTGATGAAGTTTGATCAGATTTAGTACTTACACTGATGACAAGTTTGGTGAGATCACCAGTACTTATACTCTTGACAAGTTTGATTAGATTCAGTACTTACACTGATGACAAGTTTGATCACATCCAGAACTTACACTGATGACAATTATATTTGAGATCCAGTATTACACTGTTGACAAGTTTGATCAGATTCAGTACTTACACTGATGACAAGTTTGATCAAATTCAGTACTTACACTGATGACAAGTTTGATCAGATTCAGTACTTACACTGATGACAAGTTTGATCAGATTCAGTACTTACACTGATGACAAGTTTGATCAGATTCCAGTACTTACACTGATGACAAGTTTGATCAGATCAGTACTTACACTGATGACAAGTTTGATCAGATCCAGTACTTACACTGATGACAAGTTTGATCAGATTCAGTACTTACACTGATGACAAGTTTGATCAGATTCAGTACTTACACTGATGACAAGTTTGATCAGATCTCAGTACTTATACTGTTGACAAGTTTGATCACATTCAGTACTTACACTGATGACAAGTGTGATCAGATCCAAAACTTACACTGATGACAAGTTTGATCACATTCAGTACTTACACTGATGACAAGTGTGATCAGATCCAAAACTTACACTGATGACAAGTTTGATCAGATTCAGTACTTACACTGATGACAAGTTTGATCACATTCAGTACTTACACTGTGACAAATTTTGTGAGATCTCCAGTACTTACACTGATGACAAGTTTGATCAGATACAGTACTTACACTGATGACAAGTTTGATCAGATTCAGTACTTACACTGATGACAAGTTTGATCAGATTCAGTACTTACACTGATGACAAGTTTGATCAGATCAGTACTTACATGATGACAAGTTTGATCAGATCCAGTACTTACACTGATGACAAGTTTGATCAGATCCAGTACTTACACTGATGACAAGTTTGATCAGATCCAGTACTTACACTGATGACAAGTTTGATCAGATTCAGTACTTACACTGATGACAAGTTTGATCAGATCCAAAACTTACACTGATGACAAGTTTAATCACATTTAGTTCTTACACTGATGACAAGTTTGATCAGATTATGTACTTACACTGATGACAAGATTGATCAGATTATGTACTTACACTGATGACAAGATTGATCAGATTATGTATTTACACTGATGACAACATTGATCAGATTATGTACTTACACTGATGACAAGTTTGATCAGATTTAGTACTTACACTGATGACAAGTTTGGTGAGATCACCAGTATTTATTCTCTTGACAAGTTTGATTAGATTCAGTACTTACACTGATGACAAGTTTGATCAGAGGCAGAACTTACACTGATGACAAGTTTGTTTAAGATCCAGTACTTACACTGTTGACAAGTTTGATCAGATTCAGTACTTACACTGATGACAAGTTTGATCACATTCAGTACTTACACTGATGACACGTTTGATCAGATTCAGTACTTACACTGATGACAAGTTTGATCAGATCTCAGTACTTACACTGATGACAAGTTTGATCAGATCAGATTCAGTACTTACACTGATGACAAGTTTGATCAGATGAAGTACTTACACTGATGACAAGTTTGATCAAATGAAGTACTTACACTGATGACAAGTTTGATCAGAGGCAGAACTTACACTGATGACAATTTTGTATAAGATCCAGTACTTACACTGATGACAAGTTTGATCAGATTCAGTACTTACATTGATGACAAGTTTGATCAGATTCAGTACTTACACTGATGACAAGTTTGATCAGATTCAGTACTTACACTGATGACAAGTTTGATCACATTCAGTACTTACACTGATGACAAGTTTGATCAGATTCAGTACTTACACTGTGACAAGTTTTATCAGATCTGCAGTACATACACTGATGACAAGTTTGATCAGATGAAGTACTTACACTGATGACAAGTTTGATCAGATCCAGTACTTACACTGATGACAAGTTTGATCAGATTCAGTACTTACACTGATGACACGTTTGATCAGATTAAGTACTTACACTGATGACAAGTTTGATCAGATCCAGTACTTACACTGATGACAAGTTTGATCAGATCCAGTACTTACACTGATGACAAGTTTGATCAGATTCAAGTACTTACACTGATGACAAGTTTGATCAGATTCAGTACTTACACTGATGACAAGTTTGATCAGATTCAGTACTTACATGACGACAAGTTGGATCAGATTCAGTACTTACACTGATGACAAGTTTGGTCAGATCCAGTACTTACACTGATGACAAGTTTGATCAGATCCAGTACTTACACTGATGACAAGTTTGATCAGATCCAGTACTTACAATGATGACAAATTTGTTCAGATCCAGTACTTACACTGATGAAGTTTGATCAGATTTAGTACTTACACTGATGACAAGTTTGGTGAGATCACCAGTACTTATACTCTTGACAAGTTTGATTAGATTCAGTACTTACACTGATGACAAGTTTGATCACATCCAGAACTTACACTGATGACAATTTTGTTTGAGATCCAGTACTTACACTGTTGACAAGTTAGATCAGATTCAGTACTTACACTGATGACAAGTTTGATCACATTCAGTACTTAAACTGATGACAAGTTTGATCAGATTCAGTACTTACACTGATGACAAGTTTGATCAGATCTCAGTACTTACACTGATGACAAGTTTGATCAGATCTCAGTACTTGCACTGATGACAAGTTTGATCAGACACAGTACTTATACTGATGACAAGTTTGATCAGATCCAGTACTTACATGACGACAAGTTGGATCAGATTCAGTACTTACACTGATGACAAGTTTGGTGAGATCTCCAGTACTTATACTGATGACAAGTTTGATCAGATTCAGTACTTACACTGATGACAAGTTTGATCAGATCCAGTACTTACACTGATGACAAGTTTGATCAGATTCAGTACTTACACTGATGACAAGTTTGATCAGATTCAGTACTTACACTGATGACAAGTTTGATCAGATTCAGTACTTACACTGATGACAAGTTTGATCAGATTCAGTACTTACACTGTGACAAGTTTTGTGAGATCTCCAGTACTTACACTGATGACAAGTTTGATCAGATACAGTACTTACACTGATGACAAGTTTGATCAGATACAGTACTTACATGACGACAAGTTGGATCAGATTCAGTACTTACACTGATGACAAGTTTGATCAGATCCAGTACTTACATGATGACAAGTTTGATCAGATTCAGTACTTACACTGATGACAAGTTTGATCAGAACCAGTACTTACACTGATGACAAGTTTGATCAGATCCAGTACTTACACTGATGACAAGTTTGATCAGATCAAGTACTTACACTGATGACAAATGTGATCAGATTCAGTACTTACACTGATGAAGTTTGATCAGATTTAGTACTTACACTGATGACAAGTTTGGTGAGATCTCAGTACTTATACTGTTGACAAGTTTGATCACATTCAGTACTTACACTGATGACAAGTATGATCAGATCCAAAACTTACACTGATGACAAGTTTAATCACATTTAGTTCTTACACTGATGACAAGTTTGATCAGATTATGTACTTACACTGATGACAAGTTTGATCAGATTATGTACTTACACTGATGACAAGATTGATCAGATTATGTACTTACACTGATGACAAGTTTGATCAGATCCAATACTTACACTGATGACAAGTTTGATCAGATTTAGTACTTACACTGATGACAAGTTTGGTGAGATCACCAGTATTTATTCTCTTGACAAGTTTGATTAGATTCAGTACTTACACTGATGACAAGTTTCGTGAGATCTCTAGTACTTATACTGTTGACAAGTTTGATCATATTCAGTACTTACACTGATGACAAGTATGATCAGATCCAAAACTTACACTGATGACAAGTTTGATCACATTCAGTACTTACACTGATGACAAGTTTGATCAGATTCAGTACTTACACTGATGACAAGTTTGATCAGATCCAGTACTTACATGATGACAAGTTTGATCAGATTCAGTACTTACACTGATGACAAGTTTGATCAGATCTCAGTACTTACACTGATGACAAGTTTGATCAGATTCAGTACTTACACTGATGACAAGTTTGATCAGATCCAAGTACTTACACTGATGACAAGTTTGATCAGATTCAGTACTTATACTGATGACAAGTTTGATCAGATCCAGTACTTACATGACGACAAGTTGGATCAGATTCAGTACTTACACTGATGACAAGTTTGATGAGATCTCCAGTACTTACACTGATGACAAGTTTGATCAGATCCAGTACTTACACTGATGACAAGTTTGATCAGATCCAGTACTTACACTGATGACAAGTTTGATCAGATTCAGTACTTACACTGATGACAAGTTTGATCAGATCCAGTACTTACACTGATGACAAGTTTGATCAGATTCAGTACTTACACTGATGACAAGTTTGATCAGATTCAGTACTTACACTGATGACAAGTTTGATGAGATCTCCAGTACTTACACTGATGACCAGTTTAATCAGATTCAGTACTTACACTGATGACAAGTTTGATCAGATTCAGTACTTACACTGATGACAAGTTTGATCAGATTCAGTACTTACACTGATGACAAGTTTGATCAGATCCAGTACTTACACTGATGACAAGTTTGATCAGATTCAGTACTTACACTGATGACAAGTTTGATCAGATCCAGTACTTACACTGATGACAAGTTTGATCAGATCAGATTCAGTACTTACAGATGATGACAAGTGACAAGTTTGATCAGATCCAGTACTTACACTGATGACAAGTTTGATCAGATCCAGTACTTACACTGATGACAAGTTTGATCAGATCAAGTACTTACACTGATGACAAGTTTGATCAGATCCAGTACTTACACTGATGACAAGTTTGATCAGATTTAGTACTTACACTGATGACAAGTTTGATCAGATTCAGTACTTACACTGATGACAAGTTTGATCAGATTCAGTACTTACACTGATGACAAGTTTGATCAGATCCAGTACTTACACTGATGACAAGTTTGATCAGATCCAGTACTTACACTGATGACAAGTTTGATCAGATTCAGTACTTACACTGATGACAAGTTTGATCAGATTCAGTACTTACACTGATGACAAGTTTGATCAGATTCAGTACTTACACTGTGACAAGTTTTATCAGATCTGCAGTACATACACTGATAATAAGTTTGATCAGATGAAGTACTTACACTGATGACAAGTTTGATCAGATCCAGTACTTACACTGATGACAAGTTTGATCAGATTCAGTACTTACACTGATGACAAGTTTGATCAGATTCAGTACTTACACTGATGACAAGTTTGATCAGATTCAGTACTTACACTGATGACAAGTTTGATCAGATTCAGTACTTACACTGATGACAAGTTTGATCAGATTCAGTACTTACACTAATGACAAGTTTGATCAGATCCAGTACTTACATAATGACAAGTTTTTTCAGCTCCAGTACTTATACTGATGAAAAGTTTGATCAGATTCAATACTTACACTGACGACAAGTATGATCAGATCCAGTACTTACACTGATGACAAGTTTGATCAGATTCAGTACTTACACTGATGACAAGTTTGATCAGATTCAGTACTTACACTGATGACAAGTTTGATCAGATCCAGTACTTACACTGATGACAAGTTTGATCAGATCCACTACATACAATGATGACAAATTTGTTCAGATCCAGTACTTACACTGATGAAGTTTGATCAGATTTAGTACTTACACTGATGACAAGTTTGGTGAGATCACCAGTACTTATACTCTTGACAAGTTTGATCAGATTCAGTACTTACACTGATGACAAGTTTGATCACATCCAGAACTTACACTGATGACAATTATATTTGAGATCCAGTAATACACTGTTGACAAGTTAGATCAGATTCAGTACTTACACTGATGACAAGTTTGATCACATTCAGTACTTAAACTGATGACAAGTTTGATCAGATTCAGTACTTACACTGTGACAAGTTTTGTGAGATCTCCAGTACTTACACTGATGACAAGTTTGATCAGATTCCAGTACTTGCACTGATGACAAGTTTGATCAGATACAGTACTTATACTGATGACAAGTTTGATCAGATCCAGTACTTACATGACGACAAGTTGGATCAGATTCAGTACTTACACTGATGACAAGTTTGATCAGATTCAGTACTTACACTGATGACAAGTTTGATCAGATTCAGTACTTACACTGATGACAAGTTTGATCAGATTCAGTACTTACACTGATGACAAGTTTGATCAGATCCAGTACTTACACTGATGACAAGTTTGATCAGATTCAGTACTTACACTGATGACAAGTTTGATCAGATCCAGTACTTACACTGATGACAAGTTTGATCAGATTCAGTACTTACACTGATGACAAGTTTGATCAGATTCAGTACTTACACTGATGACAAGTTTGATCAGATTCAGTACTTACACTGATGACAAGTTTGATCAGATTCAGTACTTACACTGATGACAAGTTTGATCAGATTCAGTACTTACACTGATGACAAGTTTGATCAGATTCAGTACTTACACTGATGACAAGTTTGATCAGATCCAGTACTTACACTGATGACAAGTTTGATCAGATCCAGTACTTACACTGATGACAAGTTTGATCAGATCCAGTACTTACACTGATGACAAGTTTGATCAGATCCAGTACTTACACTGATGACAAGTTTGATCAGATTCAGTACTTACACTGATGACAAGTTTGATCAGATCCAGTACTTACACTGATGACAAGTTTGATCAGATTCAGTACTTACACTGATGACAAGTTTGATCAGATTAGTACTTACACTGATGACAAGTTTGATCAGATTCAGTACTTACACTGATGACAAGTTTGATCAGATTCAGTACTTACACTGATGACAAGTTTGATCAGATTCCAGTACTTACACTGATGACAAGTTTGATCAGATTCAGTACTTACACTGATGACAAGTTTGATCAGATCACCAGTACTTACACTGATGACAAGTTTGATCAGATTCAAGTTTGATCAGATTCAGTACTTACACTGATGACAAGTTTGATCAGATCCAGTACTTACACTGATGACAAGTTTGATCAGATCCAGTACTTACACTGATGACAAGTTTGATCAGATTCAGTACTTACACTGATGACAAGTTTGATCAGATTCAGTACTTACACTGATGACAAGTTTGATCAGATTCAGTACTTACACTGATGACAAGTTTGATCAGATCTCAGTACTTACACTGATGACAAGTTTGATCAGATTCCAGTACTTACACTGATGACAAGTTTGATCAGATTCAGTACTTACACTGATGACAAGTTTGATCAGATCAGTACTTACACTGATGACAAGTTTGATCAGATTCAGTACTTACACTGATGACAAGTTTGATCAGATCCAGTACTTACACTTATGACAAGTTTGATCAGATTCAGTCCTTACACTGATGACACGTTTCATCAGATTCAGTACTTACACTGATGACAAGTTTGATCAGATTCAGTACTTACACTTATGACAAGTTTGATCAGATTCAGTACTTACACTGATGACAAGTTTGATCAGATTCAGTACTTACACTGTGACAAGTTTTATCAGATCTGCAGTACATACACTGATAATAAGTTTGATCAGATGAAGTACTTACACTGATGACAAGTTTGATCAGATCCAGTACTTACACTGATGACAAGTTTGATCAGATTCAGTACTTACACTGATGACAAGTTTGATCAGATTCAGTACTTACACTGATGACAAGTTTGATCAGATCCAGTACTTACACTGATGACAAGTTTGATCAGATCCAGTACTTACACTGATGAAAAGTTTGATCAGATTCAATACTTACACTGACGACAAGTATGATCAGATCCAGTACTTACACTGATGACAAGTTTGATCAGATTCAGTACTTACACTGATGACAAGTTTGATCAGATTCAGTACTTACACTGATGACAAGTTTGATCAGATCCAGTACTTACACTGATGACAAGTTTGATCAGATCCAGTACTTACACTGATGACAAGTTTGATCAGATCCAGTACTTACAATGATGACAAATTTGTTCAGATCCAGTACTTACACTGATGAAGTTTGATCAGATTTAGTACTTACACTGATGACAAGTTTGGTGAGATCACCAGTACTTATACTCTTGACAAGTTTGATTAGATTCAGTACTTACACTGATGACAAGTTTGATCACATCCAGAACTTACACTGATGACAATTTTTTTGAGATCCAGTACTTACACTGTTGACAAGTTAGATCAGATTCAGTACTTACACTGATGACAAGTTTGATCACATTCAGTACTTACACTGATGACAAGTTTGATCAGATTCAGTACTTACACTGATGACAAGTTTGTTAAGATTTCAGTACTTACACTGTTGACAAGTTTGTGAGATCTCCAGTACTTACACTGATGACAAGTTTGATCAGATCACAGTACTTACACTGATGACAAGTTTGATCAGATCCAGTACTTACACTGATGACAAGTTTGATCAGATTCAGTACTTACACTGATGACAAGTTTGGTGAGATCTCCAGTACTTATACTGTTGACAAGTTTGATCAGATTCAGTACTTACACTGATGACAAGTTTGATCAGATTCAGTACTTACACTGATGACAAGTTTGATCAGATTCAGTACTTACACTGATGACAAGTGTGATCAGATCCAAAACTTACACTGATGACAAGTTTGATCACATTCAGTACTTACACTGATTACAAGTTTGATCACATTCAGTACTTACACTGTGACAAATTTTGTGAGATCTCCAGTACTTACTGTGATGACAAGTTTGATCAGATACAGTACTTACATTGATGACAAGTTTGATCAGATACAGTACTTACATGACTACAAGTTGGATCAGACTCAGTACTTACACTGATGACACGTTTGATCAGATCCAGTACTTACATTGATGACAAGTTTGATCAGATTCAGTACTTACACTGATGACAAGTTCGATCAGAACCAGTACATACACTGATGACAAGTTTGATCAGATCCAGTACTTTCACTGATGACAAGTTTGATCAAATCAAGTACTTACACTGATGACAAATGTGATCAGATTCAGTACTTACACTGATGACAAGTTTGATCAGATTTAGTACTTACACTGATGACAAGTTTGATCAGATCTCAGTACTTATACTGATGACAAGTTTGATCAGATTCAGTACTTACACTGATGACAAGTTTGATCAGATCCAGTACTTACACTGATCACAAGTTTGATCAGATTTAGTACTTACACTGATGACAAGTTTGATCAGATTCAGTACTTACACTGATGACAAGTTTGATCAGATTAGTACTTACACTGATGACAAGTTTGATCAGATTATATACTTACACTGATGACAAGTTTGATCAGATCCAGTACTTACACTGATGACAAGTTTGATCAGATTTAGTACTTACACTGATGACAAGTTTGGTGAGATCACCAGTACTTACACTCTTGACAAGTTTGATCAGATTCAGTACTTACACTGATGACAAGTTTGATCAGATCTCAGTACTTACACTGATGACAAGTTTGATCAGATTCAGTACTTACACTGATGACAAGTTTGATCAGATCCAGTACTTACACTGATGACAAGTTTGATCAGATTCAGTACTTACACTGATGACAAGTTTGATCAGATTCAGTACTTACACTGATGACAAGTTTGATCAGATCCAGTACTTACACTGATGACAAGTTTGATCAGATTCAGTACTTACACTGATGACAAGTTTGATCAGATCCAGTACTTACACTGATGACAAGTTTGATCAGATTCAGTACTTACACTGATGACAAGTTTGATCAGATCCAGTACTTACACTGATGACAAGTTTGATCAGATTCAGTACTTACACTGATGACAAGTTTGATCAGATCCAGTACTTACACTGATGACAAGTTTGATCAGATTCAGTACTTACACTGATGACAAGTTTGATCAGATCTCCAGTACTTACACTGATGACAAGTTTGATCAGATCCAGTACTTACACTGATGACAAGTTTTGATCAGATCCAGTACTTACACTGATGACAAGTTTGATCAGATCCAGTACTTACACTGATGACAAGTTTGATCAGATCCAGTACTTACACTGATGACAAGTTTGATCAGATTCAGTACTTACACTGATGACAAGTTTGATCAGATTCCAGTACTTATACTGATGACAAGTTTGATCAGATTCAGTACTTACACTGATGACAAGTTTGATCAGATCCAGTACTTACACTGATGACAAGTTTGATCAGATTCAGTACTTACACTGATGACAAGTTTGATCAGATTCAGTACTTACACTGATAACAAGTTTGATCAGATTCAGTAGTTACACTGATAACAAGTTTCATCAGATTCAGTGCTTACACTAATGAAAAGTTTGATCAGATCCAGTACTTACGCTGATGACAAGTTTGGTCAGATCACCAGTACTTATTCTCTTGACAAGTTTGATCAGATTCAGTACTTACACTGATGACAAGTTTGATCAGATCTCAGTACTTACACTGATGACAAGTTTGATCAGATTCAGTACTTACACTGATGACAAGTTTGATCAGATCCGGTACTTACATTGATGGCACGTCTGATCAGATTCAGTAGTTTCACCGATAACAAGTTTGATCAGATTCAGTACTTACACTAATGACAAGTTTGATCAGATCCAGTACTTATACAGATGACAAGTTTGATCAGATTCAGTACTTACACTGATGACAAGTTTGATCAGATCCAGTACTTACACTGATGACAAGTTTGATCAGATTCAGTACTTACACTGATGACAAGTTTGATCAGATCCAGTACTTACACTGATGACAAGTTTGATCAGATTCAGTACTTACACTGATGACAAGTTTGATCAGATCCAGTACTTACACTGATGACAAGTTTGATCAGATTCAGTACTTACACTGATGACAAGTTTGATCAGATCCAGTACTTACACTGATGACAAATATATTTGAGATCCAGTACTTACACTGATGACAAGTTTGATCAGATTCAGTACTTACACTGATGACAAGTTTGATCAGATTCAGTACTTACACTGATGACAAGTTTGATCAGATTCAGTACTTACACTGATGACAAGTTTGATCAGATCCAGTACTTACACTGATGACAAGTTTGATCAGATTCAGTACTTACACTGATGACAAGTTTGATCAGATCCAGTACTTATACTGATGACAAGTTTGATCAGATTCAGTACTTACACTGATGACAAGTATGATCAGATCCAGTACTTACACTGATGACAAGTTTGATCAGATCAGTACTTACACTGATGACAAGTTTGATCAGATCCAGTACTTACACTGATGACAAGTTTGATCAGATTCAGTACTTACACTGATGACAAGTTTGATCAGATTCAGTACTTACACTGATGACAAAGTTTGATCAGATCCAGTACTTACACTGATGACAAGTTTGATCAGATACAGTACTTTTTTTGATGACAAGTTTGATCAGATACAGTACTTACATGACTACAAGTTGGATCAGACTCAGTACTTACACTGATGACACGTTTGATCAGATCCAGTACTTACATTGATGACAAGTTTGATCCGATTCAGTACTTACTATGATGACAAGTTTGATCAGATCCAGTACTTACACTGATGACAAGTTTGATCAGATCCAGTACTTACACTGATGACAAGTTTGATCAGATTCAGTACTTACATGATGACAAGTTGGATCAGATCCAGTACTTACACTGATGACAAGTTTGATCAGATCCAGTACTTACACTGATGACAAGTTTGATCAAATGAAGTACTTACACTGATGACAAGTTTGATCAGATCCAGTACTTACACTGATGAAGTTTGATCAGATTTCAGTACTTACACTGATGACAAGTTTGGTGAGATCTCAGTACTTATACACTGATGACAAGTTTGATCAGATTCAGTACTTACACTGATGACAAGTTTGATCAGATCCAAACTTACACTGATGACAAGTTTGATCAGATTTAGTACTTACACTGATGACAAGTTTGATCAGATTCAGTACTTACACTGATGACAAGTTTGATCAGATTCAGTACTTACACTGATGACAAGTTTGATCAGATTCAGTACTTACACTGATGACAAGTTTGATCAGATCCAGTACTTACACTGATGACAAGTTTGATCAGATTTAGTACTTACACTGATGACAAGTTTGGTGAGATCACCAGTACTTACACTGATGACAAGTTTGATCAGATTCAGTACTTACACTGATGACAAGTTTGTCAGATCTCCAGTACTTACACTGATGACAAGTTTGATCAGATTCAGTACTTACACTGATGACAAGTTTGATCAGATCCAAGTACTTACACTGATGACAAGTTTGATCAGATTCAGTACTTACACTGATGACAAAGTTTGATCAGATTCCAGTACTTACACTGATGACAAGTTTGATCAGATTCAGTACTTACACTGATGACAAGTTTGATCAGATACAGTACTTACACTGATGACAAGTTTGATCAGATCCAGTACTTACACTGATGACAAGTTTGATCAGATCCAGTACTTACACTGATGACAAGTTTGATCAGATTCAGTACTTACACTGATGACAAGTTTGATCAGATCCAGTACTTACACTGATGACAAGTTTGATCAGATCCAGTACTTACACTGATGACAAGTTTGATCAGATTCAGTACTTACACTGATGACAAGTTTGATCAGATCCAGTACTTACACTGATGACAAGTTTGATCAGATCCAGTACTTACACTGATGACAAGTTTGATCAGATCCAGTACTTACACTGATGACAAGTTTGATCAGATTCAGTACTTACACTGATGACAAGTTTGATCAGATTCAGTACTTACACTGATGACAAGTTTGATCAGATCTCAGTACTTACACTGATGACAAGTTTGATCAGATTCAGTACTTACACTGATGACAAGTTTGATCAGATCCAGTACTTACACTGATGACAAGTTTGATCAGATTTAGTACTTACACTGATGACAAGTTTGATCAGATCCAGTACTTACACTGATGACAAGTTTGATCAGATCCAGTACTTACACTGATGACAAGTTTGATCAGATTTAGTACTTACACTGATGACAAGTTTGATCAGATTAGTACTTACACTGATGACAAGTTTGATCAGATTCAGTACTTACACTGATGACAAGTTTGATCAGATTCAGTACTTACACTGATGACAAGTTTGATCAGATCCAGTACTTACACTGATGACAAGTTTGATCAGATCCAGTACTTACACTGATGACAAGTTTGATGAGATCACCAGTACTTACACTGATGACAAGTTTGATCAGATTCAGTACTTACACTGATGACAAGTTTGATCAGATCCAGTACTTACACTGATGACAAGTTTGATCAGATCCAGTACTTACACTGATGACAAGTTTGATCAGATTCAGTACTTACACTGATGACAAGTTTGATCAGATTCAGTACTTACACTGATGACAAGTTTGATCAGATTCAGTACTTACACTGATGACAAGTTTGATCAGATCTCAGTACTTACACTGATGACAAGTTTGATCAGATTCAGTACTTACTATGATGACAAGTTCGATCAGAACCAGTACTTACACTGATGACAAGTTTGATCAGATCCAGTACTTTCACTGATGACAAGTTTGATCAAATGAAGTACTTACACTGATGACAAGTTTGATCAGATCCAGTACTTACACTGATGACAAGTTTGATCAGATTCAGTACTTACACTGATGACAAGTTTGATCAGATTCAGTACTTACACTAATGACAAGTTTGATCAGATCCAGTACTTACACTGATGACAAGTTTGATCAGATCCAGTACTTATAATGATGAAAAGTTTGATCAGATTCAATACTTACACTGACGACAAGTATGATCAGATCCAGTACTTACACTGATGACAAGTTTGATCAGATTCAGTACTTACATGACGACAAGTTGGATCAGATTCAGTACTTACACTGATGACAAGTTTGATCAGATCCAGTACTTACACTGATGACAAGTTTGATCAGATCCAGTACTTACACTGATGACAAGTTTGATCAGATCCAGTACTTACACTGATGACAAGTTTGATCAGATCCAGTACTTACACTGATGACAAGTTTGATCAGATTCAGTACTTACACTGATGACAAGTTTGGTGAGATCACCAGTACTTATACTCTTGACAAGTTTGATCAGATTCAGTACTTACACTGATGACAAGTGTGATCAGATCCAGAACTTACACTGATGACAATTTATTTCAGATCCAGTACTTACACTGATGACAAGTTTGATCAGATTCAGTACTTACACTGATGACAAGATTGATCACATTCAGTACTTACACTGATGACAAGTTGGATCAGATTCAGTACTTACACTGATGACAAGTTTGGTCAGATCCAGTACTTACACTGGTGACAAGTTTGATCAGATTCCAGTACTTACACTGATGACAAGTTTGATCAGATTCAGTACTTACACTGATGACAAGTTTGATGAGATCTCCAGTACTTACACTGATGACAAGTTTGATCAGATTCAGTACTTACACTGATGACAAGTTTGATCAGATCCAGTACTTACACTGATGACAAGTTTGATCAGATCCAGTACTTACACTGATGACAAGTTTGATCAGATTCAGTACTTACACTGATGACAAGTTTGATCAGATTCAGTACTTACACTGATGACAAGTTTGATCAGATTCAGTACTTACACTGATGACAAGTTTGATCAGATTCAGTACTTACACTGATGACAAGTTTGATCAGATTCAGTACTTACACTGTGACAAGTTTGATCAGATCTGCAGTACATACACTGATAATAAGTTTGATCAGATGAAGTACTTACACTGATGACAAGTTTGATCAGATGAAGTACTTACACTGATGACAAGTTTGATCAAATGAAGTACTTACACTGATGACAAGTTTGATCAGATCCAGTACTTACACTGATGACAAGTTTGATCAGATCAAGTACTTACACTGATGACAAATGTGATCAGATTCAGTACTTACACTGATGATGTTTGATCAGATTTAGTACTTACACTGATGACAAGTTTGATCAGATCTCAGTACTTACACTGATGACAAGTTTGATCAGATCCAGTACTTACACTGATGACAAGTTTGATCAGATTTAGTACTTACACTGATGACAAGTTTGATCAGATCCAGTACTTACACTGATGACAAGTTTGATCAGATCCAGTACTTACACTGATGACAAGTTTGATCAGATCCAGAACTTACGGTGATGAGAAGTTTGATCAGATTTAGTACTTACACTGATGACAAGTTTGGTGAGATCACCAGTATTTATTCTCTTGACAAGTTTGATTAGATTCAGTACTTACACTGATGACAAGTTTGATCAGATCCAGAACTTACACTGATGACAATTTTGTTTAAGATCCAGTACTTACACTGATGACAAGTTTGATCAGATTCAGTACTTACACTGATGACAAGTTTGATCACATTCAGTACTTAAACAGATGACAAGTTTGATCAGATTCAGTACTTACACTGTGACAAGTTTTATCAGATCTGCAGTACATACACTGATAATAAGTTTGATCAGATGAAGTACTTACACTGATGACAAGTTTGATCAGATTCAGTACTTACACTGATGACAAGTTTGATCAGATTCAGTACTTACACTGATGACAAGTTTGATCAGATCCAGTACTTACACTGATGACAAGTTTGATCAGATCCAGTACTTACACTGATGACAAGTTTGATCAGATACAGTTTTTATACTGATGACAAGTTTGATCAGATCCAGTACTTACACTGATGACAAGTTTGGTCAGATCTCCAGTACTTATACTGATGACAAGTTTGATCAGATTCAGTACTTACACTGATGACAAGTTTGATCAGATCCAGTACTTACACTGATGACAAGTTTGATCAGATTCAGTACTTACACTGATGACAAGTTTGATCAGATCCAGTACTTACACTGATGACAAGTTTGATCAGATTCAGTACTTACACTGATGACAAGTTTGATCAGATTCAGTACTTACACTGATGACAAGTTTGTTGAGATCTCCAGTATTTACACTGATGACAAGTTTGATCAGATCCAGTACTTACACTGATGACAAGTTTGATCAGATCCAGTACTTACACTGATGACAAGTTTGATCAGATCTCAGTACTTACACTGATGACAAGTTTGATCAGATCCAGTACTTACACTGATGACAAGTTTGATCAGATTCAGTACTTACACTGATGACAAGTTTGATCAGATCCAGTACTTACACTGATGACAAGTTTGATCAGATCCAGTACTTACACTGATGACAAGTTTGATCAGATTCAGTACTTACACTGATGACAAGTTTGATCAGATTCAGTACTTTCACTGTTAACAGGTTTGTTAAAATTTCAGTACTTACACTGATGACAAGTTTGATCAGATTCAGTACTTACACTGATGACAAGTTTGATCAGATCCAGTACTTACACTGATGACAAGTTTGATCAGATTCCAGTACTTACACTGATGACAAGTTTGATCAGATTCAGTACTTACACTGATGACAAGTTTGATCAGATCCAGTACTTACATGATGACAAGTTTGATCAGATTCAGTACTTACACTGATGACAAGTTTGATCAGATCCAGTACTTACACTGATGACAAGTTTGATCAGATTCAGTACTTACACTGATGACAAGTTTGATCAGATCCAGTACTTACACTGATGACAAGTTTGATCAGATCCAGTACTTACACTGATGACAAGTTTGATCAGATCCAGTACTTACACTGATGACAAGTTTGATCACATCCAGAACTTACACTGATGACAATTATATTTGAGATCCAGTAATACACTGTTGATAAGTTAGATCAGATTCAGTACTTACACTGATGACAAGTTTGATCAGATTCAGTACTTACACTGTGACAAGTTTTGTGAGATCTCCAGTACTTACACTGTGACAAGTTTGATGAGATTCCAGTACTTACACTGATGACAAGTTTGATCAGATTCAGTACTTACACTGATGACAAGTTTGATCAGATTCAGTACTTATACTGATGACAAGTTTGATCAGATCCAGTACTTACATGACGACAAGTTGGATCAGATTCAGTACTTACACTGATGACAAGTTTGGTGAGATCTCCAGTACTTATACTGTTGACAAGTTTGATCACATTCAGTACTTACACTGATGACAAGTGTGATCAGATCCAAAACTTACACTGATGACAAGTTTGATCACATTCAGTACTTACACTGATGACAAGTTTGATCAGATCCAAACTTACACTGATGACAAGTTTGATCAGATTCAGTACTTACACTGATGACAAGTTTGATCAGATTCAGTACTTACACTGATGACAAATTTGATCAGATCTCAGTACTTACACTGATGACAAGTTTGATCAGATACAGTACTTACATTGATGACAAGTTTGATCAGATACAGTACTTACATGACTACAAGTTGGATCAGACTCAGTACTTACACTGATGACACGTTTGATCAGATCCAGTACTTACATTGATGACAAGTTTGATCCGATTTAGTACTTACTATGATGACAAGTTCGATCAGAACCAGTACTTACACTGATGACAAGTTTGATCAGATCCAGTACTTACATTGATGACAAGTTTGATCCGATTCAGTACTTACTATGATGACAAGTTCGATCAGAACCAGTACATACACTGATGACAAGTTTGATCAGATCCAGTACTTTCACTGATGACAAGTTTGATCAGATCAGTACTTACACTGATGACAAGTTTGATCAGATCCAGTACTTACACTGATGACAAGTTTGATCAGATTCAGTACTTACACTGATGACAAGTTTGATCAGATTCCAGTACTTATACTGATGAAAAGTTTGATCAGATTCAATACTTACACTGACGACAAGTATGATCAGATCCAGTACTTACACTGATGACAAGTTTGATCAGATTCAGTACTTACACTGATGACAAGTTTGATCAGATCCAGTACTTACACTGATGACAAGTTTGATCAGATCCAGTACTTACACTGATGACAAGTTTGATCAGATTCAGTACTTACACTGATGACAAGTTTGATCAGATTCAGTACTTACACTGATGACAAGTTTGATCAGATCCAGTACTTACACTGATGACAAGTTTGATCAGATCCAGTACTTACACTGATGACAAGTTTGATCAGATTCAGTACTTACACTGATAACAAGTTTGATCAGATTCAGTACTTACACTGATGACAAGTTTGATCAGATCCAGTACTTACACTGATGACAAGTTTGATCAGATCCAGTACTTACACTGATGACAAGTTTGATCAGATCCAGTACTTACACTGATGACAAGTTTGATCAGATTCAGTACTTACACTGATGACAAGTTTGATCAGATCCAGTACTTACACTGATGACAAGTTTGATCAGATTCAGTACTTACACTGATGACAAGTTTGATCAGATCCAGTACTTACACTGATGACAAGTTTGATCAGATTCAGTACTTACACTGATGACAAGTTTGATCAGATCCAGTACTTACACTGATGACAAGTTTGATCAGATCCAGTACTTACACTGATGACAAGTTTGATCAGATTCAGTACTTACACTGATGACAAGTTTGATCAGATCCAGTACTTACACTGATGACAAGTTTGATCAGATCCAGTACTTACACTGATGACAAGTTTGATCAGATCCAGTACTTACACTGATGACAAGTTTGATCAGATTCAGTACTTACACTGATGACAAGTTTGATCAGATTCAGTACTTACACTGATGACAAGTTTGGTCAGATTCTAGTACTTACACTGATGACAAGTTTGATCAGATTCAGTACTTACACTGATGACAAGTTTGATCAGATCCAGTACTTACACTGATGACAAGTTTGATCAGATTTAGTACTTACACTGATGACAAGTTTGATCAGATTCAGTACTTACACTGATGACAAGTTTGATCAGATTCAGTACTTACACTGATGACAAGTTTGATCAGATTCCAGTACTTACACTGATGACAAGTTTGATGAGATCTCCAGTACTTACACTGATGACAAGTTTGATCAGATTCAGTACTTACACTGATGACAAGTTTGATCAGATTCCAGTACTTACACTGATGACAAGTTTGATCAGATTCAGTACTTACACTGATGACAAGTTTGATCAGATCCAGTACTTACACTGATGACAAGTTTGATCAGATTCAGTACTTACACTGATGACAAGTTTGATCAGATCCAGTACTTACACTGATGACAAGTTTGATCAGATCCAGTACTTACACTGATGACAAGTTTGATCAGATCCAGTACTTACACTGATGACAAGTTTGATCAGATCCAGTACTTACACTGATGACAAGTTTGATCAGATTCAGTACTTACACTGATGACAAGTTTGATCAGATTCAGTACTTACACTGATGACAAGTTTGATCAGATTCAGTACTTACACTGATGACAAGTTTGATCAGATCCAGTACTTACACTGATGACAAGTTTGATCAGATTCAGTACTTACACTGATGACAAGTTTGATCAGATTCAGTACTTACACTGATGACAAGTTTGATCAGATTCCAGTACTTACACTGATGACAAGTTTGATCAGATTCAGTACTTACACTGATGACAAGTTTGATCAGATCCAGTACTTACACTGATGACAAGTTTGATCAGATTCAGTACTTACACTGATGACAAGTTTGATCAGATCCAGTACTTACACTGATGACAAGTTTGATCAGATTCAGTACTTACACTGATGACAAGTTTGATCAGATCCAGTACTTACACTGATGACAAGTTTGATCAGATCCAGTACTTACACTGATGACAAGTTTGATCAGATTCAGTACTTACACTGATGACAAGTTTGATCAGATCCAGTACTTACACTGATGACAAGTTTGATCAGATCCAGTACTTACACTGATGACAAGTTTGATCAGATTCAGTACTTACACTGATGACAAGTTTGATCAGATTCAGTACTTACACTGATGACAAGTTTGATCAGATCCAGTACTTACACTGATGACAAGTTTGATCAGATTCAGTACTTACACTGATAACAAGTTTGATCAGATTCAGTACTTACACTGATGACAAGTTTGATCAGATCCAGTACTTACACTGATGACAAGTTTGATCAGATCCAGTACTTACACTGATGACAAGTTTGATCAGATCCAGTACTTACACTGATGACAAGTTTGATCAGATCCAGTACTTACACTGATGACAAGTTTGATCAGATTCAGTACTTACACTGATGACAAGTTTGATCAGATCCAGTACTTACACTGATGACAAGTTTGATCAGATTCAGTACTTACACTGATGACAAGTTTGATCAGATTCAGTACTTACACTGATGACAAGTTTGATCAGATCCAGTACTTACACTGATGACAAGTTTGATCAGATCCAGTACTTACACTGATGACAAGTTTGATCAGATTCAGTACTTACACTGATGACAAGTTTGATCAGATTCAGTACTTACACTGATGACAAGTTTGATCAGATTCAGTACTTACACTGATGACAAGTTTGATCAGATTCAGTACTTACACTGATGACAAGTTTGATCAGATCCAGTACTTACACTGATGACAAGTTTGATCAGATCTCAGTACTTACACTGATGACAAGTTTGATCAGATCCAGTACTTACACTGATGACAAGTTTGATCAGATCCAGTACTTACACTGATGACAAGTTTGATCAGATCAGTACTTACACTGATGACAAGTTTGATCAGATTCAGTACTTACACTGATGACAAGTTTGATCAGATCCAGTACTTACACTGATGACAAGTTTGATCAGATTCAGTAC
The DNA here is from genome assembly GCF_004210375.1 of Tachypleus tridentatus. Lineage (NCBI taxonomy): Eukaryota > Metazoa > Arthropoda > Merostomata > Xiphosura > Limulidae > Tachypleus > Tachypleus tridentatus. The sequence continues at coordinate 139,302,667 of NC_134830.1, forward strand.
TTACACTGATGACAAGTTTGATCAGATCCAGTACTTACACTGATGACAAGTTTGATCAGATCCAGTACTTACACTGATGACAAGTTTGATCAGATTCAGTACTTACACTGATGACAAGTTTGATCAGATTCAGTACTTACACTGATGACAAGTTTGATCAGATTCAGTACTTACACTGATGACAAGTTTGATCAGATCCAGTACTTACACTGATGACAAGTTTGATCAGATTCCAGTACTTACACTGATGACAAGTTTGATCAGATCAGACTTACTGATGACAGTACTTACACTGATGACAAGTTTGATCAGATCCAGTACTTACACTGATGACAAGTTTGATCAGATCCAGTACTTACACTGATGACAAGTTTGATCAGATTCAGTACTTACACTGATGACAAGTTTGATCATATTCAGTACTTACACTGATGACAAGTTTGATCAGATCCAGTACTTACACTGATGACAAGTTTGATCACATTCAGTACTTACACTGATGACAAGTTTGATCAGATCCAGTACTTACACTGATGACAAGTTTGATCAGATTCAGTACTTACACTGATGATAAGTTTGGTCACATTCAGTACTTACACTGATGACAAGTTTGATCAGATCCAGTACTTACACTGATGACAAGTTTGATCAGATCCAGTACTTACACTGATGACAAGTTTGATCAGATCCAGTACTTACACTGATGACAAGTTTGATCAGATTCAGTACTTACACTGATGACAAGTTTGATCAGATCCAGTACTTACACTGATGACAAGTTTGATCAGATCCAGTACTTACACTGATGACAAGTTTGATCAGATCCAGTACTTACACTGATGACAAGTTTGATCAGATCCAGTACTTACACTGATGACAAGTTTGATCAGATCCAGTACTTACACTGATGACAAGTTTGATCAGATCCAGTACTTACACTGATGACAAGTTTGATCAGATCTAGTACTTACACTGATGACACGTTTGATCAGATTCAGTACTTACACTGATGACAAGTTTGATCAGATCTCAGTACTTATACTGATGACAAGTTTGATCAGATTCAGTACTTACACTGATGACAAGTTTGATCAGATTCAGTACTTACACTGATGACAAGTTTGATCAGATTCAGTACTTACACTGATGACAAGTTTGATCAGATTCAGTACTTACACTGATGACAAGTTTGATCAGATTCCAGTACTTACACTGATGACAAGTTTGATCAGATTCAGTACTTACACTGATGACAAGTTTGATCAGATTCAGTACTTACACTGATGACAAGTTTGATCAGATTCAGTACTTACACTGATGACAAGTTTGATCAGATCCAGTACTTACACTGATGACAAGTTTGATCAGATTCAGTACTTACACTGATGACAAGTTTGATCAGATCCAGTACTTACACTGATGACAAGTTTGATCAGATCCAGTACTTACACTGATGACAAGTTTGATCAGATTCAGTACTTACACTGATGACAAGTTTGATCAGATTCCAGTACTTACACTGATGACAAGTTTGATCAGATTCAGTACTTACACTGATGACAAGTTTGATCAGATTCCAGTACTTACACTGATGACAAGTTTGATCAGATTCAGTACTTACACTGATGACAAGTTTGATCAGATCCAGTACTTACACTGATGACAAGTTTGATCAGATCCAGTACTTACACTGATGACAAGTTTGATCAGATCCAGTACTTACACTGATGACAAGTTTGATCAGATCAGTACTTACACTGATGACAAGTTTGATCAGATTCAGTACTTACACTGATGACAAGTTTGATCAGATCCAGTACTTACACTGATGACAAGTTTGATCAGATCCAGTACTTACACTGATGACAAGTTTGATCAGATTCAGTACTTACACTGATGACAAGTTTGATCAGATCCAGTACATACACTGATGACAAGTTTGATCAGATCCAGTACTTTCACACTGATGACAAGTTTGATCAGATCCAGTACTTACACTGATGACAAGTTTGATCAGATCCAGTACTTACACTGATGACAAGTTTGATCAGATCCAGTACTTACACTGATGACAAGTTTGATCAGATTCAGTACTTACACTGATGACAAGTTTGATCAGATCCAGTACTTACACTGATGACAAGTTTGATCAGATCCAGTACTTACACTGATGACAAGTTTGATCAGATTCAAGTACTTACACTGATGACAAGTTTGATCAGATCCAGTACTTACACTGATGACAAGTTTGATCAGATTCAGTACTTACACTGATGACAAGTTTGGTCAGATCCAGTACTTACACTGATGACAAGTTTGATCAGATTCAGTACTTACACTGATGACAAGTTTGATCAGATTCAGTACTTACACTGATGACAAGTTTGATCAGATTCAGTACTTACACTGATGACAAGTTTGATCAGATTCCAGTACTTACACTGATGACAAGTTTGATCAGATCCAGTACTTACACTGATGACAAGTTTGATCAGATCCAGTACTTACGGTGATGACAAGTTTGATCAGATTTAGTACTTACACTGATGACAAGTTTGGTGAGATCACCAGTACTTACACTTGACAAGTTTGATCAGATTCAGTACTTACACTGATGACAAGTTTGATCAGATCCAGAACTTACACTGATGACAATTTTGTTTAGATTCCAGTATCGAATTACACTGATGACAAGTTTGATCAGATTCAGTACTTACACTGATGACAAGTTTGATCACATTCAGTACTTAAACAGATGACAAGTTTGATCAGATTCAGTACTTACACTTATGACAAGTTTGATCACATTCAGTACTTAAACAGATGACAAGTTTGATCAGATTCAGTACTTACACTGATGACAAGTTTGATCAGATCCAGTACTTACATGATGACAAGTTTGATCAGCTCCAGTACTTACACTGATGACAAGTTTGATCAGATTCAGTACTTACACTGATGACAAGTTTGATCAGATCCAGTACTTACACTGATGACAAGTTTGATCAGATTCAGTACTTACACTGATGACAAGTTTGATCAGATCCAGTACTTACACTGATGACAAGTTTGATCAGATCCAGTACTTACATTGATGACAAGTTTGATCAGATTCAGTACTTACACTGATGACAAGTTTGATCAGATCCAGTACTTACACTGATGACAAGTTTGATTGTGAGATTCAGTACTTACACTGATGACAAGTATGATCAGATCCAAAACTTACACTGATGACAAGTTTAATCACATTTTGTTCTTACACTGATGATAAGTTTGATCAAATTAAGTACTTATACTGATGACAAGTTTGATCAGATCCAGTACTTACACTGATGACAAGTTTGATCAGATTCAGTACTTACACTGATGACAAGTTTGATGAGATCCAGTATTTACACTGATGACAAGTTTGATCAGATTTAGTACTTACACTGATGACAAGTTTGATCAGATCACCAGAACTTACACTGATGACAAGTTTGATTAGATTCAGTACTTACACTGATGACAAGTTTGATCAGATTCAGAACTTACACTGATGACAATTTTGTTTAAGATCCAGTACTTACACTGTTGACAAGTTTGATCAGATTCAGTACGTTTACATTGATGACAAGTTTTGATCAGATTCAGTACTTAAACAGATGACAAGTTTGATCAGATCTCAGTACTTACACTGATGACAAGTTTGATCAGATCTCGCAAAAGTACATACACTGATGACAAGTTTGATCAGATCCAGTACTTACACTGATGACAAGTTTGATCAGATGAAGTACTTACACTGATGACAAGTTTGATCAGATCCAGTACTTACACTGATGACAAGTTTGATCAGATCCAGTACTTCACTGATGACAAGTTTGATCAGATTCAGTACTTTACACTGATGACAAGTTTGATCAGATTCAGTACTTACACTGATGACAAGTTTGATCAGATTCAGATACTTACACTGATGACAAGTTTGATCAGATCTCAATACTTACACTGATGACAAGTTTGATCAGATCCAGTACTTACACTGATGACAAGTTTTAATCAGATTTAGTTCTTAACACTGATGACAAGTTTGATGAGATTCAGCACTTACAATTCCGGATGACAAGTTTGATCAGATTCAGTACTTACACTGATGACAAGATTTGATCAGATTAGTACTTACACTGATGACAAGTTTGACTCAGATCCAGTACTTACACTGATGACAAGTTTGATCAGATCCAGTACTTACACTGATGACAAGTTTGATCAGATCACCAGTACTTACACTGATGACAAGTTTGATCAGATTCAGTACTTACACTGATGACAAGTTTGATCAGATTCAGTACTTACACTGATGACAAGTTTGATCAGATCCAGTACTTACACTGATGACAAGTTTGATCAGATCCAGTACTTACACTGATGACAAGTTTGATCAGATTCAGTACTTACACTGATGACAAGTTTGATCAGATTCAGTACATACACTGATGACAAGTTTGATCAGAGTACTTCAGTGATGAAAAGTTTGACTAGATGATCCAGTACTTAGAACTGATGACAAGTTTGATCAGATTCAGTAACTTACACTGATGACAAGTTTGGTCAGATCCACCAGTACTTACACTGATGACAAGTTTGATTGAGATTCAGTACTTACACTGATGACAAGTTTGATCAGATTCAGTACTTACACTGATGACAAGTTTGATCCAGATCCAGTACACACTGATGACAAGTTTGATCAGATCCAGTACTTACACTGATGACAAGTTTGATCAGATTCAGTACTTACACTGATGACAAGTTTGATCAGATCCAGTACTTACACTGATGACAAGTTTGATCAGATCTCAGTACTTACTACTGATGACAAGTTTGATCAGATCCAGTACTTACACTGATGACAAGTTTGATCAGATCCAGTACTCTTACACTGATGACAAGTTTGATCAGATCCAGTACTTACACTGATGACAAGTTTGATCAGATCCAGTACTGTACAATGATGACAAGTTTGATCAGATCCAGTACTTACACTGGATGATAAAGTTTGATCAGATCAAGTACTTACACTGATGACAAGTGTTTGATCAGATCCAGTACTTACACTGATGACAAGTTTGATCAGATTCCAGTACTTACACTGATGACAAGTTTGATCAGATCTCAGTACTTACACTGATGACAAGTTTGGATCAGATCCAGTAATTTCTTACTACTGATGACAAGTTGATCGTGATCCAGTACTTACACTGATGACAAGTTTGATCAGATCCAGTACTTACACTGATGACAAGTTTGATCAGATTCAGTACTTACACTGATGACAAGTTTTTTGTGAGAGATCCAGTACTTACACTGATGACAAGATTTAGATTCAGATTACAGTAGTACTTATTCAGTACTTACACTGATGACAAGTTTGATCAGATCACCAGTACTTACACTGATGACAAGTTTGACAGTCAGATGACAGTAAGTACTTACACTGATGACAAGTTTGATCAGATCCAGTACACTTACACTGATGACAAGTTTGAATCCAGATTACAGTAACAAGTTTACAGATGATGACAAGTTTGATCAGATTCAGTACTTTACACTGATGACAAGTTTGATCAGATCACAGTACTTACACTGATGACAAGTTTGATCAGATTCAGTACTTACTTACACTGATGACAAGTTTGATCAGATTCAGTACTTACACTGATGACAAGTTTGATGAGATTCAGTACTTTTACACTGATGATAAAGTTTGTGAGATCTCAGTACTTACACTGATGACAAGTTTTGTCAGATCTCCAGTACTTACATTTGATGACAAGTTTGATCAGAGACCAGTAATTACACCGATGACAAGTTTGATCAGATCCAGTATTACTTACATTGATGACAAGTTTGATCAGATTCAGTACTTACTATGATGACAAGTCTGATCAGAACCAGTACATTACACACTGATGACAAGTTTGATCAGACTATAATTTCTTACATTTGATGACAAGTGGATCAGATCCAGTAATCTCTACCATGAGATGATGTTCGACTAGTGATCCAAAGTACTTTACACTGATGACAAGTTTGATCAGATCCAGTACTTACACTGATGACAAGTTTGGATCAAATCAAGTAATTCCCACACCAATGACAAATTTGATCAGATCTTGGCATTTACACTGATGAAGTTTGGATCAGATCTAGTACTTACACCGATGACAAGTTTGGTCAGATCTCAGTACTTATACCAAGATGACAAGTTTGATCACATCTCAGTACTTACACAATTGACGGACAAGGACTGTGATCCAATACATACACTGATGACAAGTTTAATCATACATTTAGTACTTACACTGGATGACAAGTTTGATCAGATTAGTACTCTACACTGATGACAAGATTGATCAGATTAGAACTTTTACTGATGACAACATTGATCAGATCCAGAACTTACCTTGATGAGAAGTTTGATGGTCAGATTACCCACAGTTACACTGATGACAAGTTTGGTCAGATCACCAGTATTTACACTCTTTGACAAGTTTGATCAGATTCAGTACTTACACTGATGACAAGTTTGACTAGATCCAGAACTTACACTGATGACAAGTTTTGTTTAAGATCACAGTGCCTTACATTGATGAC